>NW_027605195.1:10000-105000 GCF_048128805.1 Centroberyx gerrardi
CTGTTGTGTTCTGTTGTTCTGTTGTTCTGTTCTGTTCTGTTCTGTTATGTTGTTCTGTTCTCTTGTTCTGTTCTGTTGTTCTGTTGTTCTGTTGTTCTGTTCTGTTGTGTTCTGTTCTGTTGTTCTGTTGTTCTGTTGTTCTGTTCTGTTGTTCTGTTCTGTTCTGTTCTGTTGTTCTGTTGTTCTGTTGTTCTGTTCTATTGTGTTCTGTTCTGTTGTTCTGTTGTTCTGTTGTTCTGTTGTTCTGTTCTCTTGTTCTGTTCTGTTGTGTTCTGTTGTTCTGTTGTTCTGTTGTTCTGTTCTGTTCTGTTCTGTTCTGTTGTTCTGTTCTCTTGTTCTGTTCTGTTGTTCTGTTGTTCTGTTGTTCTGTTCTATTGTGTTCTGTTCTGTTGTTCTGTTGTTCTGTTGTTCTGTTCTGTTGTTCTGTTCTGTTCTGTTCTGTTGTTCTGTTGTTCTGTTGTTCTGTTCTATTGTGTTCTGTTCTGTTGTGTTCTGTTGTTCTGTTGTTCTGTTCTGTTGTTCTGTTGTTCTGTTGTTCTGTTCTGTTGTTCTGTTCTGTTCTGTTCTGTTGTTCTGTTGTTCTGTTCTGTTCTGTTCTGTTGTTCTGTTCTGTTCTGTTCTGTTGTTCTGTTCTGTTCTGTTCTGTTGTTCTGTTGTTCTGTTGTTCTGTTCTATTGTGTTCTGTTCTGTTGTTCTGTTCTATTGTGTTCTGTTGTTCTGTTGTTCTGTTCTGTTGTTCTGTTGTTCTGTTGTTCTGTTCTGTTGTTCTGTTCTGTTCTGTTCTGTTGTTCTGTTGTTCTGTTGTTCTGTTCTATTGTGTTCTGTTCTGTTGTTCTGTTCTATTGTGTTCTGTTGTTCTGTTGTTCTGTTCTGTTGTTCTGTTCTGTTGTTCTGTTGTTCTGTTCTGTTCTGTTCTGTTGTTCTGTTCTGTTCTGTTCTGTTGTTCTGTTGTTCTGTTGTTCTGTTCTATTGTGTTCTGTTCTGTTGTTCTGTTCTATTGTGTTCTGTTGTTCTGTTGTTCTGTTCTGTTGTTCTGTTGTTCTGTTGTTCTGTTCTGTTGTTCTGTTCTGTTCTGTTCTGTTGTTCTGTTGTTCTGTTGTTCTGTTCTATTGTGTTCTGTTCTGTTGTTCTGTTCTATTGTGTTCTGTTGTTCTGTTGTTCTGTTCTGTTGTTCTGTTCTGTTGTTCTGTTGTTCTGTTCTGTTCTGTTCTGTTGTTCTGTTCTGTTCTGTTCTGTTGTTCTGTTCTGTTCTGTTGTTCTGTTGTTCTGTTCTGTTGTTCTGTTGTTCTGTTGTTCTGTTCTGTTGTTCTGTTCTGTTCTGTTCTGTTGTTCTGTTGTTCTGTTGTTCTGTTCTGTTCTGTTCTGTTGTTCTGTTCTGTTCTGTTCTGTTGTTCTGTTGTTCTGTTGTTCTGTTCTGTTCTGTTCTGTTGTTCTGTTCTGTTGTTCTGTTCTGTTGTTCTGTTGTTCTGTTCTGTTGTTCTGTTCTCTTCTGTTCTGTTGTTCTGTTCTATTGTGTTCTGTTGTGTTCTGTTCTGTTCTGTTGTTCTGTTCTGTTGTTCTGTTCTGTTCTGTTCTGTTGTTCTGTTCTGTTGTTCTGTTGTTCTGTTCTGTTCTGTTGTTCTGTTGTTCTGTTCTGTTGTTCTGTTGTTCTGTTCTGTTCTGTTGTTCTGTTCTGTTGTTCTGTTGTTCTGTTCTGTTCTCTTCTGTTGTTCTGTTCTGTTCTCTTCTGTTGTTCTGTTGTTCTGTTCTGTTCTCTTCTGTTGTTCTGTTGTTCTGTTCTGTTCTCTTCTGTTGTTCTGTTGTTCTGTTCTGTTCTGTTGTTCTGTTGTTCTGTTGTTCTGTTGTTGTGTTCTGTTCTGTTCTGTTGTTCTGTTGTTACCCACCGCAGGTCGGTTCTCCAGGGTTTTGGTTCTGTCTGCTCATTGGTCCGATCGCCTGACAGAGAGGAAACACTTCAGTCAGTCAGACTTACAGAGACAGAAAATCAACCTTTGTTTAAGCTCTGATACTCTGGTAACAGTTAGAGACTGAATTAACCAGATAACCACACACACACACACACACACACACACACACACCCACACACACACACACACACACACACACACACACACACACACCCACACACACACACACACACACACACCCACACCCACACACACACACACACACACACACAACAGATGATGAACTCCAAAAACTCAAAAAGGTGAAAGCGGCACCAGGCGGCCCAGAAACCCGTGTGGTGACGAAAAAGAAAAACTTTACACTTTTCTATTTATTTTATCTGTAATTTTTCTCTCTGTCTCTCTTTTTAGTTGTTTTTAATTTATTGCTACATTGTAAAATTATTATGATTATTATTATTATTATTAAACGCAGTGACCTGCTGCTGCTGTCTGCAGGCTCCAGCTGAGTTTGTTTCTGTTGATTTCTGTTCTGCTCCTTCCTCCTCCTCCTCCTCTTCCTCCTCCTCTTTCTCTTCCTCCTCCTCCTCCTCCTCCTCTTCCTCCTCCTCTTCCTCCTCTTCCTCCCTGAAGGCCAGCAGCTCGTCTGGAGCCCATAAACCCACACAGACCTGGAGGGGTCCGCAACAGAAAAGTCACAGGTTTGATCCTCATGACTGCTGTAGAATCCTCCTCCACATATAACATGATTTATATAATGATGAATGATAATATTAATATGATAATTATTATTATTATTCATGATTATTGTTAATAATAATACCAATTATTATTATTTTTATTATTACCAATAATAATAATAATCATATATTGCATTAATGTTTAGTAATCATGTATTCATAATATGGATGTATTAATATTAATATCAAACAATATTAAATGTAAACCATGTATAGCATACAGTATAAATGTGCATCAAAGAATAATACTATAAAATGTCAATAATTTTGTAAAATATTTTACAAAATAATACATTCAAATTAGAGATTGGACTGTAATATTAAATGTGTTAAAATGTTACTAATAATTGTATTAATTGTTACTTGTAACATTTTGTTTTTTTTAAATGAAATGATTCACAGTCTGATCTGTAAAGTCAGTGTTTAACAAGAAAAAGACGTTTATCACAAAGATTAAAAATGTGATAATAAATGTGTAAATACTCACCGCTCTGCCAGTCGCTCTGCTGGGCATCTGCTGCGTCCTGATGGAGGGGAGAAGGAAGGAAGGAAGGAAGGAAGAAAGAAAGAAAGAAAGAAAGAAAGAAAGAAAGAAAGGCGAAAACTTTCTCACAATTTTTTTTTTTAAATTTCAAAAGCCCACACTTGGGAAAAGTCAGTATTTGGACAAAAAATAGTATTGTAACATTGTTTTCCCGCTTGATTATAAAAAACAAACATGAACCAATAATAAACCAATAAAAAAAAGTAATAAACTAATAATAGATACTAAGTAGGTAAAACGAGACGAGGATTTAAAGCCGATCAGAGTTGAAGAGAGCTGACTGAGTCTTCAGACTGGTGGGATGAAACGATGTTCAAGATGTTCTTATGATCCCCCCCCCCCCCCATCTGCACCCCCACCCCCCCCCCCCCCTCCAGGCACATCTACACGTCATTTCCTTTTCCAACATCTTCATCCATTTCAGTCATTTCTTGGCCTCAGGATGTTCTGCTGCTGCTGTTTTGCACACCATCATAATCCTACAATCTGGATTATTTTCCTTCACATATTTCCACTTAACATGTTCTAGTGTTGAAATTGTTGTTCTTACTACTTTATGTTTAATTTACGCACCAATTAAGTATTTATCGCAACATGTTGTAGACTTGAGACTTGACTTGATGCATGAAGAGAAGACTTGGGACTTGACTTGACTTGGGTTCTGGTGACTTGGGACTTGACTCTGACTTGTACTTTGATGACTTGAAAAGGTTTCTAAAGTCTTGACTTGAGATCTTGTGTTTGTGTAAATGACTTAGATTGAAAGTCTTTCTTGTACTCTGACCTTTGACCCCCGTATCTATCCCCTCCCTCCCCCACCCTTTCTTCCCTCCTGGCTATGTGTGTGTGTGTGTGTGTGTGTGTGTGTGTGTGTGTGTGTGTGTGTGTGTCAGGGGTGAGTCTCCCTGCAGATTTGCCAACAGAGCTGTCAGTAATGTTTTACTGTGACGTCTCGCACTGAATCACAGTAAATATACATCAACATTTCTATCATTTTTATTTTTATTTCATCATTTACTATCTATGTAACTATATAATCTACATGTTTTGTTTTTACTTTGCCAACTTATACAATTTTTGACTGTTAAAAACGGACCCGAATTTAAATTTTAGTGATATTAATATTTTAATACTATTTAGTAAATCATTAGATAATTAACTAATCATTAATTATGAAACAATACCGTCATTCCAAGCCACTGAGCAGCTTTTAATGATCGGTAAGTATCGATATCGGCGATCCTATCCTGTATTACTTGGGATCAAAATTGAAATTTGTGGCGTCGCTCACTCCCAGCCTGACGTCATCACGGTAGGCGCCGTAGTGAGAGCGTTACGGTGGTCGGCGCACGTGGCTGCACGAGTTCATACTATCAGACTGTGAGTAGAGTCGGGCTTTATTGATGTTTCTTGTTTGAACCGCTCGTTGTATTTCGGTCCGCCTCCTTTCTTTTTATTGCTGATTTATACCGATAGATTTGTTGTTGGAATATTTATTTTCTTTACATTGTTTGTTTTTATCATGTGAAGCACTTGGTGACTTCTGAATAGAGCTTTATTAATAACTTTCTACTTACTTACCTACTTAAACTCTGGATCCCAGTGCAATATTAATATTACTGCAACACTTTGGACCAATCACCTGCCTCCTGTCCTGATGAATAATTATCATTTGATATATTTCTCTAAGCCTAAGTTAAGACGCTGCCAAAAACTGCCAATTTGTAGCCGGGCCAAAATTTCTTATGTTTCTTTTATTTCTTGATTTTCCCTGAAATCTCTATCTTTCATTGTTGTGAACTTCCCCAAAATAGGTTCCCACCCTATTGGTTCCCCTGGGGAGTCATTTTGGTGTTACACCTCCGCGCATGCTCAGAGCTGGTGGGTCGCCTTTTCAAATGCTCTCTCCTTTATCTTATATGTTTCCTTTTGTTCCTCGCTTATAACTATACTGCGGTGATACACGCTGTAATGTAATGTGCTGACGAACCTGTTGGTCAGGCCTCCGTTGTATGAATGACTTGCAATTTAGATTTTAAACTGAATTACTCACGTGTGGTTGGCTAATTTATTTAGCTTTGTGCTAGCTACGGCGGGGCTTTATACACGCTAGTCACGTGGGTTAATATTCACTGTGCATTTGGTTGAATTTAACGGTGTCGCCTCGTGGGTAACGTGATGTTTTATAGTGTTTCATGTGAGTTTTGTGTCATTTTTTTGTAGTATGGTGGAGAGATGTAAGAAGTGTTTATTTTAGCCTGTGTTCCTGATATTTTTGCACTATGAAAGAAAAGGGTTAGGTATGTGGGTGAGGTGATCTAATGATTTGCACTATGGTAAATGTATTTTATACCGTTTTCGTTGCACTTTATTCTTCTTTACTATATTTTGGATACTGTTTTATACTGTGTACTCATTATATTTTCACACTGGTCTGTATGCATAATATAAGCTATATACTGCATATTACAAGGCATACTGTGAGTGAGCACGCATGCGCGGAGCTGTATGGTGGAGAGATGCAGATGGCTCGATTTAATTCAGTATGCTTAAACGGACTCGATAATATAGTTGGACAATATGCACTGTCCAAATTGTTTATGAATGGTAGAACAAGCACTTTTACTCTCAACTACTGTAGCCTAAACATTTTTATATTAATGAAAAGATTCATTTGATTGTCTGTTTTTGTGTTTCTTGGTGGTCTTTCAGTTTCAGCCGCTTGGTTTTGTGTGAGCCTGCAGAGCTGCTTAGATTTACACACATTCTCAAGTACAAATTGATAAATCCGACTCTTTGCTTGGAAATGGTCGTACGCATGGTTTATTTATCAACATGTAAGATAAGATATCAGTTTATTAATCCGCTTGGGGAAATGCAGGTGCCACAGCGCAGGGATTGTTCCATCTCATCCTGTGTGTTGGGAAGTGTTACAGTCTAGTTGGTGTTGTTGCTCTTTCAGAAAACTTCCAGCTTCTTAACCAACAAACATTTTTTTTTGCAGGTGAAGAAGAACAGCTGAGCTGAGTTTGGCAGCAGAATGAGTTCTACAGAAGAGGTGAGAGAAATATCACTGTAGTTATTTTGTAGCCAACATTAGCCCGGCTAATGAAAACTTAATGTTATGCTATGGGTATTAGCGTTTTAACTTTATAATGTGAAATATGGCAATTCAGATAAGGCAGTGTTTCCTCTACATAGATCACCCGCCCGCTAATCCCCGTCGACAGTTAGGCAACAGTGTGAGTCTAATTGGTTCTTAGACTCATGCCTGTTCTGGGGGCAGATTTATTTACATGAGTAGGCTACATCTGCCCCCAGAACAGGCACAACAAGGACAAGAACAAGCGTGAGTCTTACAGCACTGTGCTCGGGGCAGATGGGACGAGACTGCCTAAATACTAAGCGATCCCCTGGGAACAGGACAGAAATCACATCTGCCCCCAGAACCAGCATGAGTCTTACAGCCTACGGTGCTCGGGGCAGATAGGACGAGACTGCGTATACACCGGGGGAAAAGCAACATGTTTATTTCTTCCTAAAACAAGTTAAATAAACCTAACTATGCTATGTAGCCAGCACACAAGCCGTGACTAAAGAATATGTAGCTGCATGTCTAACTGATCTCTATGGCTGTGACCACACCAGCTAACGCTAGTAACTACTAGCTAACAGCTAACTTGTTTACATAGTCAGCAAACAGTTACACCTGAGCACCTGTCTCTCTCTATTTAACAGGAAAGTTAATAAATTGTAAATGAAATACCTACAAATAAAAAAGTTGTGTTAGCTAACTCACCTCTGTCTTTGACAATGCCAGCTCTGTCCGTCACGGTCCCGCTTGACGTTTCAAATTGGCCCGCCTCCTCTCTTGTTTGATTGGCCGCCCGATTGAACCAATCATATCAGTTTCTGCCCTGCGAAGATGTTTCAATTAGCTAACCTCCTGTCTGCTGTCTCGTCGTTGGAGTATTCAGTGTACGGGCTACGAAACTGAGAACCCGAATGAACGGCTCGCCCAACAATGTTGTGCTGCTTACGAGCTGATCAGTTGGGTTCTTGAGTTTCAGTACGTACGTAACCTGCATACTCCCCCCCCCCCCCCCCCCCCCAACCAGGAAGCCGGACCACATTAAACAAACGCACAATCAAATGACAGGCACAGACAGTTTAATCTGAACTGTGGAGCTGACAGGTTGTGATGAGAAGAAGAAACTAGACATTCTGTCTTGTTTTCAACCCAATGTGATAAAACAGTGTGTTCAAGTGAATTTAACTTGTAAACAGACAGAAAAATTATTGTCATTTTCACATGATTCGTCTTTGTAACCAAAGTGACTGTAGTGTAAAGGAATATGTAGCTGTCTATTGTTTGATTGGCTGCAACATTAGCACAACATGTTGCAGCGGTGAATCTGAATATAGTCATTTAAAAAGTCATCAGTCTTTTGGATACAGCAGCATTTTAGAATCATTTAATAGGCAGAATGAAGTGTGCTGTTTTGTGAAGTTCATTCAGGAATGGCAACAATATGGAGAGACAACCAACTGTGTTTCCCTACACATCACATTGTCATCATCTCTCTCTCTCTCTCTCTTTCTCTCTCTCTCTCTCAGGAGGAGTTGGGCCTCTTACCTCCAGTGAAGTCCAGCCACAAGAAGAGGAAGAAGAGAAGAAGAGTGAAGAGGAGCTCCACCGAGGAAGACGCGACTCGTCCGGCCTCCTCAGGTTCGCTCTGCTCACAGCTTTGATTACATTACACACAGACACAAACACACAGTAATCAAACCCCTGTTGTGAAGCCTGACACCTAATGGTGAAAAGTAGGTGCAGGTGGTGACATCACCTGGCACAAATACAAGCCAATAACAGATGAGCAGTGCAGTACCCTACTTTTCACCATTAGGTGTCACCACAGATTTGGGTTTGGGGTTTAGTTACTCTTTAAAAAAGGTAAATTACCGCAGGGCAGCAGAGGAATTCTTTAAATGTTTGTCCGCTTCTGGTAAGTTAGTCTCGTCTACAGGTGCTAGTCTAAAGTCAGCTGGTAAAATAATGAAAGTGGCTGGTATTAACTGGGATGAACACCCAGACATCGGGTGTGTTTACCTGCACACAATAATCTGGTTACTGTGAATAATCAGATGAAGTGATAGTTTAAGTGTTTAGTCAGTTTGAAGTCACTTGATTTCCCCCAATAACCAACATTTACATGGATTTACTGGATGTTTGTTAGTTTACTCAGAGAAGGATGTGCTGCAACAAGCCGGCAGCGTCTCAGGATCAGATGAAAAATGTTGGAACATTTTGACGGATCATATTGATTCACAGAAAGTTTAGTTTTCTTCCCTGGTTAGAAAGACTTGGACACAGGAACATATCTGTCTGGTTCATCCCAAACTAACCAGACTCTATTTTAGCAGCTGACTAGATGTTCAGAAGAGAAAATAACTCCAAAGGTTACCTGTAATTTGTTACCTGTAGACTGTTTTAATTAGAGTGTTGTAACAATTTAATAAAAATAAACATTCTTTCCATTAGCATGTCATCTGCCCTAAATGAACAAGGAGAAATGCCTGTGTTGTTGGCGCTCCTGATTTAGTCAATCTGATCACAGACAGGCATCATCTTGCATAGTGCGCAAAATATTTTGAAAATAAATTTGCTTAAGTTTGATATTGTGTAATTATTGTTAAACCCTAACCCTAACCCTATTGTTAAATATCCAAATATATGTAACAATTATAAGTCAGCATTACACCGGCTATCAGCTTCCCTTGCCATCTAAGCATCAACATTGGCCCTTGGAAAAACACATATTGATCAACCTCTAAATGTCATTCTTTCTTTTTCGTTTTCTTTTCTTCAGGAGTGAAGTCCCGGTCCCGCCCAGAAGGTCAAGAGACGCCCCTCCCCTCCGCAGCGTCTCAGCCAATCAGGAAGCCGAGAGACACAGAGAGACACAGACACAGAGGTGGAGAGAGACCCAAAAGTCACGTCTGCGAGCAGTGCGGGAAGATGTACACTAGAGCAGGAAGCTTAAAGGTGCATCAGCGTGTTCACACTGGACAGAGACCGTATCACTGCGACCAGTGTGGGAAGAGTTTCATTAAGTCAGATGGATACAGGAAACACCAGCGTGTTCACACTGGAGAGAAACCGTATGCTTGTGACCAATGTGGGAGGAGTTTCAGTCAAAGAGGTTCCTTCAACCTTCACCGGCGGATCCACACTAAAGAGAAACTCCCCATGTGTCCAAAGTGTGGGAAACACTTCGTCACACTCCAGGCTCTCTCAGTTCACCAGCATATTCACACCGGAGAGAAACCTTACTGGTGTCCGCAGTGTGAGAAACGCTTCCGTACTTTACAGAACCTCACAGTGCACCAGCGTGTCCATACCGGAGAGAAACCCTACCAGTGTCCACGGTGTGAGAAACGCTTTGCGACTTTTCAGAACTGCACAGTGCATCAGCGTATTCACACAGGAGAGAAACCGTACAACTGTCTACAGTGTGAGAAAAGGTTTGCGACTCTTCAGAACTGCACAGTGCATCAGCGTATTCACACAGGAGAGAAACCGTACAACTGTCTACAGTGCGAGGAAAGCTTTGCCAAGTTTCAGAGCCTCTTGGAGCACGTGCGGTGGCACACAGGAGATGTGGAAGAAAATTTAGCATACATTTATTAACAGCTGAACTAGGGTCCCCCTCTGTTTCATGATGAATGGTCACCTCACTGTAACCTTTGAGCCATAACTTAATAGGCCAGAGGTCTCTTGTCACAAGTGGCTCCTGGATGTCCCAGACTATCTGTGGATTCTCTAAACTAAGACATAACATATGCTGCCGTAACTCTGCTTCTGTGACCTGTTCCTATGTCAGCACATTCTGTACGTCCTTGGAAGATACATAAAGACCAGTTCAAATCTATTCTCCTTTGAAGAAGTGTATGTAGCCTCCTGCTGTGTGCATCTCTTCCTCTTCGAAGACTCCTTTTAATAAATATATGTTCAAATAAGACAAATCTCTGACTCCAGAACTTTTTCCTCAACAGGAGAGAAACCATACAGCTGTCGACAGTGCAAGAAAAACTTTGCTTATGTATCGTCTCTGAACAAACACCAGTGCATCTAAACTGCTGAAGAGCTCCTCCTACTGTCTGCAGGAGGAACAAGCTTCTCTGTCCAACCAACACAGGAAGCTCAAGAGTTCAGCTCACGATTAAAAAAAACCTGGACTGTAAAAACAGATGGAGTAGTGAGTGTGACATCACCCATAGGTTTGTGAAGCCAAAAGATCGGGTTTACGATCGCCGCCACGTTGAGATTTTTTGGAGCCAGTGCAGCCAGAGTGAAGCCGAGGGTCGTCACAGAGCTGCAGCTCCGCCTGCTTTATATTTTGACAGAGAATTTGGGTTGTGGTGTTATCCATATTCATCACGTTGTGTGAGGGTGAAATTTGTAATAAATCCGACTATGCAGTATGCTTTTTGAGTGAAATCTCACAATTGGGTCTCTACACACACACAATTTTACGACTCCACTGTTACAGAAACAACAGTCCCTTTTGTAACAGGAGTTCACACAACAGACTCACTGAAAATGGCGACTCCTTACCTTCAGTGTCTTCTAGAAGTCCAGACGATATGAATCATGTCGGTGTCCTGATCACAGCAAGTGTCCGTCAAACAAAAGTAAAAGTAGTTTTAGTCACTAAAATGTGCGGAAAACAAAGAACGTCAATTAATTACTTCGCAGTTCTTTGAAGCAAAGATTGGTTTCCCTTTCTGCCTTGGATGTGTGTTGTTTACATATGAAAGCTTACAGGATAAGTTTGTCGATTTTGTTCCTCTATATAATTCCTCTCTTCATCCTGTTGTACTTGGACCCACAGACAATATTGGCTCCAGAATCAGCTGTCAACAATGAGTCCAGTCCAGTCTCAGTCTCTCAGCAGCTCAGTGTGATGAAGGTCTGAGCATATTGGAAGTGCCTCTTCATCCAAGTTCTGCATGAGCAAAATGAGAATATTCCTCATCTTGACCGATTTTAGAGGAAACATCTACCATTCTGTTTTCAAGTTTGTCATTTGATGGTGACTGAGAAGGCGTAAAAGTAGACATTCATCTGCAGTAGCCATTTTTTTTAAAGCCATGTGTAGAATATTTACCTCAATATATCATTATCAAATTCATTTTAATAACATAGTATCATGGCTGTAGAGAAATGAGACCATTGCGGTGTAAATTTGTTAATTCTGAGTGTTGCTCCATATGTGTTTATTCTGTTTGTCGGACGGCTAGAAAGGTCGTTCAGGCTCCTTAACTCCTTAACCGGCTCCTCTCAATGTGGAGGAGTGGGACTGGATAACTAACTATATTTATATCCCATTGATTGAAAGAAACAAGTTCTCGCACCTTCTCTGAGCCGTTGTTGGAAGAAAGATTCTGGGAAATGTGGGAAATCGCTAAATCTAAACTGTGAAGAGCGCCTCCAACCAACGCAGGAAGCTCAAGAGTCCAGGTCACAACACCAAACCTGGACCCCGTTCATCGTAGTTCATTTTAGTTACGAGCCTAGCAGCAGAGTTCTGGATTAGCTGTAGTCTGTTGGTTGACTGTTTAGGAAGCCCGGTAAAAAGCACATTGCAATAATCAAGTCTCTTGATATAAAGGCATGGATAAGTTTTTCAGCATCTTGCCGGGTTAGGAATGGCCGCACCTTGGCAATGTTTCTGAGATGCAAGAATGCTGTCTTTGTCACCTTGTTTATGTGTGGTTCAAAACTTAAGTCAGAGTCTAAGATAACACCCAGGCTTGTTACTTCCGGCTTGACCTGGGAAGTCAAATTTCCAGGTCTGCTGAATACTGCGTCCATCTTGGCCTCAGGGCCAACTAGGAGTATTTCGGTCTTGTCTTCCATCCTTCTCATCCATTTATTGATTGCAAATAGGCAGGAGGTCAGGGAACTCTGTGGGCTCTATGGAAATTCACAGCGTGCTCTCTGATGACGTCACCTAAGGGAAGCATATAAAGTGAGACCAGGCAGAAGTTTCCTACGTGTGTTGAATTTTCCATCAGAGCCAGAGGCTTAAAGAGGACATTTGAACAAATAAAAATTAAATAGAAAAATGTTCTTCAAACTAAAACTGTAAATAATCCATTCTGGTTTAGACCTTTATCTTTCAGACACCAAAGGATCTTGCTGATCTGTTACTACACGTTCACTTCTAAAACCTTGCTTATTTTAGCAGCGCTTTGATCTATTGGCTCCTCTCTAAAGAAAGGAGCAGCCATGCCTGGAAACGACTTCATGGATTAAATTTAAAAAGGCTTGTTCATAATCCATTTAACTCTTGACTAAACGTGTGTTTTTGCAGGTTTGAGCTTAAGGAGCTGTTACTCTGATGACAAGTCAGACTAAATTTTAAGCTTGCTTCAAAGAACAGAAAATCCTGTGTTTATGTCAAATTGACACCAAACTCATCCTGCTAACTCAGCTATCCATGTACGAGGAACAAGGCCCAGGACTTTAAATTACAGCTGGATTTACATCAGCCATCAGACAAACTAAAGCGAATGAAAAAAGATTTTAATAAAATTCAAAAGTTCACCGAATCTTTGATATATGGAAAAATCAATCACTAAAATGATAATAAAATGAAATTGGTCAAGTCATAATGAGCCAATTCTATATCAAATCAAAAAGAGAGAAATCACTGAAATAGCACTGAATCTATATTGCAATTTCTCTACAGAATAGAAAAATAAGTTAAGAGTTAATAATGCAAAGATGTTAATGATAATTCAAGCTGTAAATTTAAAGGGATCAAAATTGTAACTCAGAAACAAACAAGCAACGATAAGCGCTCAAAGAAAGTTAAAGAATGATAAGAGAACAGATCAAGACACTGTTCCTGTCGTCACTCCGTCAGGAAACAGGTTCTCACCTTGGAGTTGAAGCGCCGAGGAAATATTAAAATATTTTTATTGATTTTCACATATGTTGTGCAATCACAATGGTACTCAATACTCCAACATAAGATAAACATAGAAACATAAAAACAGATTATTGCTAGGCATTACAAACCGTGAATGGAAATATCACTTCAGTACAGTGAATTGGCACTTAATAAATAAATAAAATAAATTAAAATTAAAATTACATTGCAGCAGCTACATTGCATTAATGGAAGGGAACTCAATCTCAAAATAAGACAGAAACGGTTGCCAGACCTTATAATAATAGTGTGTTTAAGCTGTTCAAGTTTAAGATGGGACATTACCTCCTCTACCCAGCGCTTGTGAGGTGGTGGCATAACTAAAGTTTTTTTTATTTTATTTTTTTATTAACATCTTTATTGTCAATAGAAATCACATACAAACAACGAAGTCATTAATACAGACAAAACAACATCAGAGCCAGGGGGAATCTTCTGAGTGAAGAGCTTTCTTATTTTTTGAGTTAAAAATGGTTTTAATGTGCTGTTTGGTTTCATTTTCAAATACTATAAATAAAGGTTTAGAATGGCTACATTTGGATTTATGAATATTATATTTTGCTAAAACAATCATCAAATTGATTATATATAATTCTTTAAATTTATTACTATTGTTGGTTACTACTATTGGATCTATTTTTGAACATAATATGCCGACTATTCCAAATAAAACATTTATGAGGGGAGAAATTATGTTTGTAAATTAAACATTTTGCTACATTATTAATTATTAGTTACAGAGATTTCACGATTCAGAACTGTGTTTTTAGTGCCAGCCTCTAGGGTCTTTTATTTTGAAAAGGAAAAGCGCATCGGCGACAACACCGCCAGCTTCGCGGAACTGCAAACGTCCACTGTCCGACCCATTCCGGCCACCGTATTCTCAGGGGGCGTTTCTTGTACTGTCTTGTAGCGAGTCTGCAGCTGGCTGCAGATAGACCTTCTTGCAACAGAGAGAGAAAAGAAGTTTCCTCTCGGTCTTCCTGGTTTATCTGAGTCCAGTAGTTCCTGATAGCAGTCCGGGTTAAAAGCTGTAAAGCTGTAAGCAGCCTAGCCGTTTAAAGTCAGCGGGTTTCTTCCAGATCCTCGGTGCTAACTTTGTGCCGTCTTAGCTCGGATGTGTTATGCTAGGCTACTACCGTGTTAGTCCTACGGTAGATGTGCACGGTTGTGCTCGTTGTAGCGCCGCGGAGAGCGTCCGGTAACTCCGACCGGAAGACTCCGGGTCAGATAGAGGCCTCGGCGACCGGGGAAAAGCCTTTGTCTTCCTCTGATGAAGAAGCAGCTCAGGCTCACGGCCCTCGGACTGCTTCAGGTAGGAGCTCAACAATATGAACACATCAACGGGACGCACGAGCTTTCTGCAAGCTGGCTGCAAAGCTTTGATCTGACGGGTCAGACTGGTTTGTAAACTTATTTGAAATCATTACAACTATTTGTATTGACCGTAACTCTCTGTTATGTAAAAACACGTTTCAGATCAATCACATTGTTATCTTTCGCTGCCGCTAAATATCATGCTAACCTGTAAAACTGTTGAAGTATAAGACTGTGAAAATACGTAATTAGAAAGACTACACACCCAAAAGTGGCGTAAGTGACGTCATAACTTCCTCTCTCCACAAGCTACCCAGAGCCTGAAGCTCAGTCCCTCTCAGAGAGCAGGAGTATTATACACAACCTGGAAGGTAGACAGGAAGAACGGATTTAAACTGGTTTAGGATAGTTTTAGTACAGTGGGGGCTAACGTTAACGATGCCTGTGTGTTTCCTGTTTCCTTCCATGTTGGTGTCGGTGACGTATATCGTGCGAGACGAGAGATGTAGTTCACTGAGCGGTTTCACACAAAACTAAACGTTACTTTACTGTTTTGCGACTTTCTTGACCTGCACAATTATCTTTTAAATTGACAAAACATCATATGTGTAATTCATGGCACAATTCAAACGGGATCAAACGATTATTTGTCTCTCGCCGTTGACTACCGTACATATTTTTTCCGAAATAAGGTCCCATGGTGGTCCACCGGAAGGGGCGGGGCTTAGGCTCTCTATAGTATAAAATCTCACCTTTGTGTGGCTTGTCCTGGTTGTTTTCGCTTCCCTGTGCGGCGAGCTGGAAAACGCCCCTTGCTGCCCCCTCTGACCGCTGAAAAAACCACCCGTTGCGTCCTGTTTCACCAGAGCTGACCTGTTGTTTAGAATCCAGAGAGATTGTCAGATTGGCAAAATTCAATTTGTGAACCGCCGGAAACTTTCTGTTCCATCTACATGCTAGGTTTTAATGCAGGGACCCGGGACTGACACCCCACGCAGAATTGTGTCAGTCCCAACAGGGCTAGCTAAACATTAGCCTTCTGGTGACGTAGTTCTCATAACCTTCAGTTTCTTCATCTAAATCGGTTTACTGGTTGTTATCTATAGTAATAAACTCTTAGTTAATGTTTAACCGACCGCTACTTGTTAAAACGAGGCTCCGAGACTTGTGATGAGTAAATAATAACATGAGATCTGAGTGCGGCGGTCTAAAAGTGTTTTTTTACTGCCGGTAGAGAACTAGCTAGCTATTTATTTATTGTAGTTTATTGTGAACGGTGTTGGGGAAAGTTACTTTTGAAACTAACTAGTCACCTTGCTTCGTTACTTGCCCTAAATAGTAACTAGTTACTTTACCAAATTAGTCTTTACATAGTAACTCATTAGTACTTTAAAACAGCCTTTAAATCTGTCTTCTGATGTCTTCACTCTAACTGTAGAGAAGTCTAGCTGCCATCTTGCCCTGTTGGGACCGGGGCGTCCATTAAAAAAACAGTTTATTGGCCGCTGCTCTTGTTCTATGTTTCTTCTCTGTGGGTCGAGCTCCCAGCAGCGCTAACGTGTTACAGCTCGCAGGGAAGAGGCGTAGCGGAGGGCTAAGTACAAACAACAGGTTTGCGTCTTTGTGTAGCAAAATGTGAAGGGCAAAAATGTGTAGCGTGACGCACACGTCTGCTGCAATATAACCAGAAACGTGCAATCCACGCATGTAATGTATACTGCTGTGTAAGCAGACCGCTTGCGTAGGCGGAGTACTCACGTTAGTGTTTGTACTTAGCCTTCCGCTTATAAATTAACAGTTAACTAATGTAATTTACTAATGGTGTTCATGTTAACTAAGGTATTAATTTATACATTATTTAATAGTTTATAAAGATGACTATTAAATAATGTATAAATGAATACCTTAGTTAACATGAACACCATTAGTAGCCTAAATGATTACCAGACACATTAGTTAACTGTTAATTAAGGGTTAGTTAATGCTTAATTTAAGCATTAACTAACCCTTAATTAATGTACCCTTATTGTAAAGTGTTACCAAAAAGTTTAAATCGAAAACATTGTTCTGAGTAGTATCTGAGTAACAGATGACAAATGTTGAGCAAATGTGTGGCAATGTAGCCCAAACAAAGCAAAGGGGATGAATACTTATGCAAAATAAGTTTCTGTTATTTTAATTTTATGCTTTAACATAAATTTCTACACACTTGTTTTCACTTTGATGGAGCAGATTGCTTTGCAAAGAACTCAGATAAAAAATCCTGAATAAATGTATTTTGAAATAACTTCATGGCACAACAACATGTGCAAAAAGTTCAGGGGGGTGAATACTTTTCCAAGGCACTCTCAACTCTAATACAGGTATAAAGATGGAAGCATATATACTGTAACTGTCAGAGTCTCTGGCTGGACATCATGTGACTGTGATCCTTGCTGAGACGACCACCATCTTGTTTGACGGTCTGCTTGTGCTGTGTGGAGAAACAGGTAGAGGTCAAGAGGTCAAGACTGCTGATCAAGAGGTTGCTGGTTCCAATCTCAGATTTGAAAATGCTGTTTTTCTCAAACATGTTGACATATGGCAAAAAATTGAACGCTGGTGTTGTTTATGTGTTATGTATGAATTGAAGTGAGAGAGATTTCTTACTGTGGCATTTTAGTGAGTTCTACGCTGAAGTACACAAATTTGAACAGAAATAACGGAATGGTCGTGTTTATGAGTGCTGCTCTGTGATCTGTGGCTTTAAAACCCGGGACATAAAACACACAAATTGTAGCTAAGACGCCACGCTTAAGTGCAAACGACAGAGAACAGGCTGTCGGCACGCTGTGTGTCGGAAGTACGCAGTCAGAGTTTTGCTCGGTTCTTTGGCGTCCATCGTTCCACCGTATCACGCTCAAGTAGGCGCTACACAGAGACCGGTAGCACCAGAGATGGACCGCGCCCGGGGCAGCCGCGTGTTACGACGCCTCGTCAGGATCGGCACGTCTCCGGGACGCGTTCCTTTCACCGTCTGTGACAGCTGCCGAGGCGCCTGGAAGATACGGACCGCGAATCGGCAGCATGACCGTCCGTCGACGCCTCCGACAGCGCGGTGTGTGAGCTCACAGGGCGCGGCTCTTCTGGAGGAGTGGCCCAGGATCCTCAGAGGCAAATCAACGGACTGACAACAAGTATTCCCCCAAAGAGAGAACACTTTGCTTCAGGCAAATGGTGTCACACCAGGAACTGAGTTTGGATGCTTTCAATAAAATTAACGTTGAACTGTACATTTCTTGTGTCATTCCCTTTCATTGTTACAAACCTTTACACAAAATACAAGAAATGCTTTTGTATTTTGTGTACAAACATACATGCACAGCTATATTTGTCTCATCCGCATCTCACACAATGCATCCAAGATCATTTAGATTAGTTTCAGATCGTTTTTTAATGTTACTTAGTATATTTCCTCAATAGGTTTAAGTCTTCATAGAACTGCTTGGATCCTACAATCACTGCTTGCAGCTTTAATATTATTATTATTATTAGTTGTTGTTTAGCTGTTTTTGTGGGTGTTCCCTGTCTTACCGACTGTCTCTGTTTGATGATGTCAGAGCTGATTGCCAGGAAGAGAAGAATCTGGTGGAGGAGGAGAGGAACGTTGTCGGTCCTTTTGTCTCAGTTCAGGACAGCTGTGTTGAATTTGGTGTTCACTGCTAAAGAGACAAGATGAGTTCTTCAGAAGAGGTGAGGAAAAAATATCACTGTTGTAACTTTAACGTTAATCTGTTGGTAACATTAGCCTGTTAGCTTATATATTTATATCTTGATGGGATACATGACAATACATTCTCTCTCTCTCTCTCTCTCTCTCTCTCTCTCTCTCTCTCTCTCTCTCTCTCTCTCTCTCTCTCTCTCTCTCTCTCTCTCTCTCTCTCTCTCTCTCTCTCTCTCTCTCTCTCAATTCAGTTCAGTGAGCTTTATTGGCATGAAGTACAGTTCAGTATATATTACCTAAGCTTAGTGATCAATAATGATAACATTAATAATGATAATAAAATAATAATCTCTCTCTCTTTCTCTCTCTCTCTCCTCAGCCCAGTACATCAGCTGCTGCTGCTGTCAAGGTCTGGATGAAATTAAAAAGCTATGACATCACAGTTAACATATGATTCCATATATTTATTGTTTTGTGGAATATGTTATGACAGTACATATGATACTACACAGTACATACCACAAGACATACTGTATATGTTGTGTCTGTCAGTTATGATATGGTTTCATAGCTAATAGTATTACATGTCAAAGTAGTAATTTAGTGTTAAACCTATTCGCTAACTCCACTACCACCCAACCCCCTTTCCACCCTCACCCCCCCAACACACACACACACACACACACACACTCTGCCTGTCTGTCTTTCTGTCCTGATCTCTTTCTCTATATCTTACTCTACAGAAACGGAGAGACACCAACGGACCCAAACGTCACCGCTGTCAGGAGTGTGACAAAGCATTCATAAAACTTCAACTGTTAAAGGACCATCAGAGAGTTCACTCGGGGGAGAAACCTTACTCTTGTCAGCAGTGTGGGAAATCTTTCAGGCAATCGGGTCACCTAACAAGACACCAGCGTATTCACACTGGAGAGAAACCATACTGCTGTGAACAATGTGGAAACAGCTTCAGAAATTCAAGTACATACAGGCAACACCAGCGTATCCACACTGGGGAGAAACCATACCACTGTGATCAATGTGGGAAGAGTTTCAGTCAGTCGTGTACATACAAACGACACCAGCGTATCCATAATGGAGAAAAACCATACTGGTGTGAACAATGTGGGAAGAGTTTCGGTCAGTTAAGTACATACAGGCGACACCAGCGAATTCACACTGGGGAGAAACCATACTCGTGTGACCAATGTGGAAACAGTTTCAGTGATGCTCAAACATACAGGCGACACCAGCGTATTCACACCGGGGAGAAACCATATTACTGCGACCAATGCGGGAAGAGTTTCAGTCGGTCAAGTACATACAATCAACACCAGCGTATTCACACTGGGAAGAAACCATACCACTGCAACCAATGTGGGAAGAGTTTCAGACAGTCAGGTGCATACGGTTTACACAAGCGTGTGTGTAGATAGATGTGATGAAAATGCTTGTGAATTGAAAACAAGAGAGATGTAAATGCATGTGAATTGATAAACTGGCATGTGATTTGATTAAAATGGTGGTGCTTTGATAAAAACAAGCCATTTTCATCATTTATCACCACTTTCTATCATTCAGCATTGCCATTTATCATTTAAGGCGAGTCCCAGAAGGGTGGAAGTAACAAAAATGTCTTACTATTATTTAGCCAGATGGCAAAATAAAAATAAATTAGGCTCTAATGTGGTAAATTTACCCAGATTATTGTACCTCAACTCCTGGGCGTTTTTCCTGAGGCGCGTCTTCTGCCTGCTTCTCCCCCCGGCAGGTCCGGGGAATACGGACAGCAGCTCTCCTCGGTCTCGGAGCGTGGGGAATATTCTTTCTCCTGCGCCACGTCTTCAAAATCCTACAAACGAAAGCAGTTGCTACACACGCACATTTTCACTTTGTCTGGGGATATTTTGCTGTTGCCTAGCGTTGTCAGCCATTGTTGTCGAAGACGGGAACGTTCGACAGTCCGAGAGAATCACTGAGCTTCACTGGGCGTGGTTTTTGATTGACGTTTAGGTGTGAGGGCGGAAGTAACAATAATTACCCGTTGTCTCTGCCTCTTCCTCTAAGGACTGTGAGAAGTTTTTATCTTTTTTTGTCAACAAGATTGAGGACATTAGATTAGTCAATAACACCACCCAGTTTAATTGCTGGTCTCCATCAACACTTTATTACAACTAAATGTAGCAAAAACAAAAGATATGTGTATAGATTTGAGGCAGCTCCCCCCAGCTCCCCAGAGCAGTGTTATTAAGGGTCAGGCAGTCGACATGGTAACCAGTTACAAATACCTGGGCACCATAATTGATAACTGGCTGAAATTCGATCTAAATACTGATATGTTGTGTAAAAAAAGGTCAGCAACGCCTTTACTGTTTAAGGAAACTCACCAAATTTCAGATTGATAAGACCCTAATGACCCTGTTCTACACAGCTTTTATTGAGTCTGTCATCTCTTTTTCTAGTATCTGTTGGTATGGCAACCTTGGCATTAAAGAGAAAAATGCCCTTGCTAAGATTGTGAAAATGGCCAGTAAGATAGTAGGAGTAAAGTTCAGTAACCCAAATGACTTCAACAAGCAGGTGCTTAAGAAAGCTAAGGCTATTATTTCAGATAGTGCTCATCCCTTACACTCTGAGTTTAAGTTGTCACCATCTGGCCTGCGGTTTAGATCCCTGCTGCCACGAAAAATAGGTAGAAGAACTCCTTTATCCCTGTTGCCATTCGAGCCTTAAATGCTGCTGGCAGGAGGAGGTAACTGCTAATTGTATTATTATTATTATTACTATTATTACTTTTTATTGCTGTGTGGTATGCTACATTGCTAATAGCGATGTTGCTTGGTTAGGATGACATTGCTCTGGTGGTGAAGTTGATGATAATAATGCACTGATAACCATACTTTCGTCTGGTCGTGTTGATAAGATGTATATTATATAGGCAAGGTATTGTCGTTTGATGATGTCACTGACTACTCCTGTGATGATGCTGTTGACGATGACATGGTTCAGTCTTGTAAGGATTGTTGTTGATGTATATGATTTTATTGTAAGCCGTATGAACGGTCACTTGCGCCAATTCTCCTGAATTTGGAATGAACTTTGGTGCAGTGTGTGAGTCACCTTTGTCACTCTATCTTAATGTTTCTATGTGATGTATACTATATGTTTTATGTTGTGATATGAGTGTTATACTTGCTGCAGCACAAATCGCCCATCTGGGACAATAAAATTGACTTGACTTGACTTGACTGATTATTTTAAACATGCCAGCATTCAGCCTCTGTTCAAAAAATAAAAACCCAGTCTTGACCCAACTATACCAAGTAGTTAAAGGCCCATCTCTAAACTACCTTTTATTTCCAAAATTTGGGAGAAAATGATCTCAAAGCAACTCCTAGATACTGTTTGTCTTTGAGAAGTTTCAGTCAGGTTTTGTCAACATGATAGCACTGAAACCCCTCCTCCGTGTCACAAATGACATGCTGATGAGTGCTGACACCTTGAGCTAAGTGCTGCTTTCGACACCACTGACCACGCTATTATAATAGATAGATTGAAGCAATGTGCTGGTGTCTCTGGGACGGCCCTAAACTGGTTTACATCCTACCTTCCAACAGGAATTTGACAGTGTCAGTTTGTCAGTTGGTAACTTTACATCATCGGCCTCTGAAATTACATGTGGGGTTCCCCAGGGCTCAATTCTTGGGCCAATATTGTTCTCTATTTATGTGATACCCTTGGGGCAAATTATTCGTCAGCATGATATTACACTTTTACGCTGATGACACTCAGTTGTATCTCAATTAATCCCAGCGATTTCAGTAGGCTTACATGATTGTTTGGCTGATGGAGGATTGGATGGCTCACAACTTTCTCCGGCTAAATTCAGATAAAACTGAAGCTCTTCTTGTTGGTCCTGAATGCTTTTCTAAACAAATCCAGCAGTCCCTAGACTCTTTTATAAGTTTAAGCTTAAGGTTAAGCCTGCGTCAAAACATCTAGGTGTCATCTTTGACCCAAACTTAAAATTTGAACATCATGTCAAGAAGTCGGTACAGTCATGCTTTTTTCAATTGAGTAACATTGCCAAAATCAGTCCCTTTCTCTCTTGAGGACTCACTGAACGGGTTATTCACGCTCTTGTGTCATCGTGTTTAGACTATTGCAACGCGTTGTTTACCTGCCTGATTGTTGACCAAAACTAAGCGTACGTCACACATTACATCTGTCTTAGCCTCTTCACACTGGCTTCCAATAAAGTTCAGAATTGAGTTTTCAATTCTTCTAATTTCATATAAGGCCTTGCATGACCCGTCGCCTGAGTACATCACTGAATTGCTTCATCCAGATCAGACCACAAGGCCCCTTGCGTCTTCAAACCCAGAACTCTGAAGTCAAAGGGCATCTGTTACTATTTTTACTCACGTCTCAAAACATGTTTTTACGGTTTGGCTTTTAACTGATTGTACTTTTGTCTCTGTATGTTTCATTTTCTCTGTAAAGCGCTTTGTAAACTCTTGTTTTTTTTTTTAAAGTGCTATGTAAAGTTTATTATTATTACAATATAATCACACTATTAGTCCACAACAATTTCTTAAACTGTGTTTTTTTTGTATCTAAACCACCTTACAGAACCAGGAGAGGAGACATCTTTAGTATGGGAATAGAACCCACAACCTGACAGTGATAGTGCCTTGCTGTACCCACTGAGTTTTTTATGTGTGTGTGTGTGTGTGTGTGTGTGTGTGTGTGTGTGTGTGTGTGTGTGTGTGTGTGAGTGTGTGTACAATGCAACTCTTGTACATTTTTAACTGCAGCTACAACAACAAAGACCCATGAAGCAACAATGAAATGTATCGACATAACCTGTTAATTTACAGCTTTATGAATATGGATATTGACACTTAAGATTTCCCAAAAAGAACACAAGATACAAATTAATATAATAAAAAAACAACATAAATCTTGTATGAAAATGTACAAATATTACAACAAACATTTTCATTCATGTTCACACTTTAACATAAGAACTGTAACATAATACCATGTTATAGCTTTTTATTCTTCAAGTTGAAACAGTTAGAGTTTTATTGTGAAGGTTGTGACCGGATGTGTTACCTTTTGTTGTCGCTGGCTTGACACTGGTGTGTAAAGCAACATGGCGGCCGAAAGTTGAAGAGAAACGTAAACAGAGAAAGAAAAGAAGTTTCCTCTCGGTCTTCCTGGTTTATCTGAGTCCAGTAGTTCCTGATAGCAGTCCGGGTTAAAAGCTGTAAAGCTGTAAGCAGCCTAGCCGTTTAAAGTCAGCGGGTTTCTTCCAGATCCTCGGTGCTAACTTTGTGCCGTCTTAGCTCGGATGTGTTATGCTAGGCTACTACCGTGTTAGTCCTACGGTAGATGTGCACGGTTGTGCTCGTTGTAGCGCCGCGGAGAGCGTCCGGTAACTCCGACCGGAAGACTCCGGGTCAGATAGAGGCCTCGGCGACCGGGGAAAAGCCTTTGTCTTCCTCTGATGAAGAAGCAGCTCAGGCTCACGGCCCTCGGACTGCTTCAGGTAGGAGCTCAACAATATGAACACATCAACGGGACGCACGAGCTTTCTGCAGCTGGCTGCAAAGCTTTGATCTGATGAGCTGCAGTCTGGAGGAATGGAAACACTTAATGAGTTCAAAATGTTTTTATTTTAGCTGCCGTAACTTCCTGTTATCATCCAACCGTCACAGAACTCGCTAGCTAAACATTAGCTTTAAGCTAAACTACAACTCGTAACTTACTTAATTATTACTTGTTAATTTAATCGGTTAATCGGTTGTTATCTATAGCAATAATCTCTTCGTTAATGGTTAACAGAGTCTACTTTGTGAATCGATGCTCCTTTAAATCGCCTCTGCGTCAGTTGGACGGAGCGGCGCCCGGAGTGACGTCACACTGACCGCTCCATTTGAAATGAGAAACCGCAAAAACTGGTAAATCTGTCACTGCTGGAAGATTTTACAGCTTGGCTCCAGGTGTTATGATGAAATCAGCAGAGCCACCTCCAAAATCCTTCAATATGAGGAACTGATGCGGAGTGATGGACAGTGCATTAATGGGCAAAAATCTGTCCGGAAGAAAAATAATAAGAAGTAAACAGGAGAACAATAACTAGACTGTAACATTTACCAACACACAGCATGTGGTGCACCAGTGAGTCAATATGAGGCTCACATGGAGTTTTTCCCTCCATGACGAATCCCTATTTGTTAAAAATGACCACTGAAAGCACAGAGTTAGAGTGATTATCCAGTACGATTGGTTAATCCTCTATTCCTCTTGAGCTATCGACACGGTTCAAACTCTAAAATGTTCAGCATGTTCGGGAATAGTGCGCTATTACTTTTCTAAGCATTCTGATGTTTACTTTTTCTGCAATTTATGTCTAAACATGAGATTTTTTCCCCATAGAAATGAATGGAGCATGTTCAGCCTGCTAGAGCGGTGATGTCATCACACACTCTAGGCACGCTAGAGCAGTGATTCTCAACCTTTTTTATATCGTGGACCCCTAATTTAGTCCACATTACGGCCACGGACCCCTATTTGATGAGATTTTCTCTCTCAAACCCAAATCTGAGAATATTTTTATTGTTAGATATGATTTTGTCCAGAACTCCATGACTGTCTGTATTGTAGGTAGAGAGATAACAGAGAAACTATGATCAAAATATTAATTCTTCTACATTCTCTAATGGTGTTAACTTCTGGTAAATGAAATAATGGTGAAGTTTAACACTTCATCAATTTGCTGCGGGACCCCCTGGAACCCCCTCAAGGACCCCTGGTGGTCCCCGGACCCCACGTTGAGAACCGCTGCTCTAGAGGCTGTGATTTTTACTAAATATCCCAAGTTTTGAAGTTTTCCAAGTGGTAGCTCCCACATTTTTCACCCTACATACACATATTACACATCAAACTGTTCTGCTACTTCTTGTGCCACTCACAATGCCAATATCTAAGTCATAGTGTCGAGAGTGTTTGAGTTACAAACGTTTGTTTAACACTAGTGCAAAACTGTGTTTTACAGCACTTTTCTCTCAGTTCAGCAGCTGTGTCCTGTACAGATTTGTGAACTGCCACAATTCCCACAATTTTCACACCACATACATATATTTTACATCAAACTGTTCACATACTTCTTCTCTCTCTCACAATGCAATGTATCTAAGTGATGTGATAGCGTTTGTAGTTTTTGAGTTAGGAACGTTTGTTCAACACTAGTGCTTTACAGTAATTTTGCCTTTATTCAGCAGCTTTTTCATTTTGCACATATGATATTTGATCTGTAATAGTTACCACAATTGTCACACTACACACACATATTACACATCAAAATGTTCGCATACTTCTTCTCTCTCTCACAATGTAAATATCTAAGTGATGGGATATGTCGTTTTTGAGTTAGGCATGTTTGTTCAACACTAGTGCAATACTATTTGTGTCTACTTTCAACAGTTTTTTTCCCTTTTAACTGTAGTCATTTCCACAAATTTAACACTACACACACATATTACACACCAAAAAATGTTCTCCTTCTTCTTCTATCTAAGTGATAGCATTTGTAGTTTTTGAGCTATGGACGTTTGTTTCAGAGTATTCCACTTTCAAAACAAGTTCTCAGTCTCCACACACGGCTCTATTTTTTTTGCACTCCCTCCATTTCCACCCAGCGGACTCCAAAGCAAAAGACAGTGTGTTCAGTTCCCGTGGGTAACACTGTCTCTTCACACCACCAAGCCTGTTGCTTTCCCTTGTCTTCTCTTTGTGGAGTTTGTAAGTTCGCCCTATGTTTGCAGTAGATGTTATAAATCAGTTAGCAGAGAATAGTATTGCAAGTTATTTTTGACAAAACGATATTCTTTGACATTAGACCGACAAATATCTCTAAAAAGCATCAGCTTTTCAAGCCATGCATTTGTAACTAATCATAATGTCTTAAGTTTCTCATTTTTTGACAAATTACCATATTGTGCTTTGACCCCGCAATATATTGGCAATTATTTTTGCTTTCTCCATTTCCTCTTCTGCCCTAAAAGTATCTGGATCTCATAAACCGCCTCTGTGTCTTTTTGGCAGGTCGTTATTGTAAAAGAGAATGTGTTCTCAATAACCTACCTGGTAAAATAAAGGAAATAAGTAAGAGCTACAGCAACCAAGCTTGGCAGATAGGTCCAAAGTCTTGATACTAAGGCATCAAAACCCACATCAGTTGGCCTCATGGTGGCGCTGTAACAAACAACTTCACGTTTTGGTCTATAACTTCTGAACCGTAAATCGTAAAGAACAACAAGAACAAGTACTTCTACCACAACTAACATTACTACTGCAACTTAGAAGTCCTACTGCTGCTACTACTACTATTGCTACGTCTACTGGTACTAATACTGCTACCATTTTAAACTACTAATTCAACTACTCCAAACACTTAAACTGCTGCTACTATTACTGTTGTACTGCTACTGCTGCTACTACGGCTACTACTGCTACTACTACCACTATTGCTACTTTTACTGTTTCTAATACTGGTCATCCAAATATTACTACTGATAGAAGGCTTCTCTCCTTTCTCTGCAGACACTGTCAGTGGTGTGGTGTCCTATTCATGACACTGTTGATTCTCCCTGTACTGTAGTATCGTGTTTATGAGGCCAGGGGGAGCTCTACTGACATTGTACCCTTAACACTGAAGTTGAAGCTTGTATTCAGTCATTTCTTATAGTCACTGCCACCTAATTATTCTAAAGTTTTTCTAAAGTGATCCAGTCATTTGCTGTAGTCAAATATGACCATCTACAGTGTATTTCACTGTGTAACATACACACACATCCCTACTACTACTACTACTACTACTACTACTACTACTACTACTACTACTACTACTACTAGTACTGCTACTGCTACTACTACTGCCACTAGTGCTACTTCTGTTTCTAATACTGATAGTCCAAATACTGCTACTACTGCTAATTGTGTTACTTCTACTCCTGATATTACAACTGCTGCTTTTACTACAATCCATAATACTACAACCTTTAAAAACATTATTAGGCCTACCTATCCTTTCATGTATTGATAACGACAGGACTTTTGACATAAGATCCAAATACTCAAAATTTAAAGACATTTAATCTCTTTGTGATGAATTCAACTGTCTTCAACCTGTCTTGCTGAAGCAAGCACACACATTTTCTTCAGAAAATTTAACCTTTTCTAGTTGGTGTCACTGCTGCTTCAGGAATCTTTCAGCTTCTTGACCAACAAACATTTTGTTTTTTGCAGGTGAAGAAGAAGAACAACTGAGCTGAGTTTGGTGTTCGCCATTAAGACAGAATGAGTTCTTCAGAAGAGGTGAGAGAAATGTCACTGTAATGTTTTGGTATTTTGTAGGTAACTCCATTAGTCTAATTAGCATGACATTTGAGAACTTAAAGGAATAGTTCACAAAATTTTAATTCAGTCATTATCTACTCACCCTCATGTCAGTTGAAATGTATTGCAGTTGGCAGCAAAGCCAAACACACAGCGACTTTGCCCCCGCAGCTCCAGCTCAGCCTTCTAACAAACTACTGAAGTTAGCGGCAAAAAAAGCAGAAAATGTCGATCACATTTCTCCAAACAGTCTACAGCAGAATCCAAGTGGTTTGTAGCCAAACGATGACACTGTGCATACTGATCGGAGTCCATTGGAGTCTCATTATCTCCTAGAATTTCCTCACTGTCGATACTTTGTTCTAGATCACATTAACAAGCAGAAAACCTAGGAGACAATGAGGTAAATATTAGACTTCTGGACCCACAGTGTGATCGTTTGGCTACAAAACACTTTGATTCTGCTACAGAGCTGTTTGGAGTAATGCAGTGGACATTTTCTGCTTTTATGGAGCTTCACAAAGATGGCTCTTAACTTCAGTAGTTTGTTAGAAGGCTGAGATGGAGCTACAGGGACGAAGTCGCTGTGTGTTTGGTGTCCGAACAACTTCAATAGAGTTTCCACTGACATGAGGGGAGTAGATGATGATTGAAATGCATTTTGAGGTGAACTATTCCTTTAATGTTAGTGTGGTTAACATTGGCCTATTACCTTGGTTATAACATAATGTGATATATGACAATACAGATACATAATTATCTCTCTCTCTCTCTTTCTGTCTCTCTCTCTCAGTTCGCCTCCAGCAGCAGTACAGGAGCAGCAGAGAGAAACTCCACTCCTGCAGCCTCCTCAGGTTGGCTCTGCTCACAGCTTTTATTACATTTTTTTTAATTAATTGCAATTGTGAACAATAACTAGAATACATTTCCTGGAGAAAATGTGTGGGTTTGCTGTAGAGTACCGGTTGCTATGGTATTTCTAGGTGGTTGCTAGGGTGTACTATGTGGTTGCTAGGGCGTTTCTAGGTGGTTGCTAGGGTGTACTATGTGGTTGCTAGGGCGTTTCTAGGTGGTTGCTAGTTGGTTGCTAGGGCGCTTCTAGGTGGTTGCTAGGGTGTACTATGTGGTTGCTAGGGTGTATTCTAGCTGTGTGCCAGCAAGCACACTAATTAATCAAATGTAGACAGACCCCATCCCCCAAAACAACAACCAACCGATGAGTCAGCAGAGACGGGCACCGCCTCCGACGGACCGGCCGGTAAAACCGCCCGATCCGAACCCCATCAAGCCCCCGCGGGAACAGCCGGACCGCAAGGCCCACGGGAAGCGCCCCACAAGCCGGCCGCACCCACTGGAAGCGAAACCCCACCCAAGCATCCCAAGAACCCCCAAAGCCAGAACGCCCAAGGTCAGCAAAGCCACCACGGTGGAGAAACCCAACGAACAGAAAGTCAGAAGAACAGAACAGCCACCCGAAACAGAAACGGCAGTCCGCAACGCCATCCACGCCCCGGCTGCACTCCCTGACCAGTTCAACGCCACCCCAGTGACCAAAAGCACCAGCAGCCCCCAGAAAACACAAAGACCCCTCAGTGATCCCAAACTCCCGAATGGCAGTGCATTAAGGAGTGATTCACATAAAAATCTGTCTATATAAGTGTGTTTTTAAAAGGGATTTAAAAGAATGTCAATGTGTAGGAACACATGAGGCGGCCTCTGGTGCATGCTGGGAGAATTCACTCGGAGGTTCTTGGGGCAGCAGAGACGTTGCCGAGGTGTTTACTCTGAAAGTTTGGGTTCTACTGGAACACAGAAGAAGTCAAAACTCTTCCTTAAGTGTGTGAAGAGCTTTGTTCCATTTCCCGCCCAGTTATTTCTGCTTCCACCACAACTCTCTCATTTCAGACAGGCTGGGAGTCCAGTTACATACTGGGAACTTACCAGTGGACACCAATAAAAGAAATGGTGAATTACCACCAGAATATTTTCCTGTATCTGGTAAATTAGTCAACTCTAAAAGTAACCAACCATCATTTGGAGTCCTATTCTACTCTAAAATCGTCTGGTAAAATGTGAAAGTGTCTGGTATGAACTGGGATGAACCAGTTTACCTGCACACAATAATCTGGTTACTGTGAATAATCAGGTTACGGTGATACTTCAAGTGTTTATATGGTTTGAAGTCACCTGCTTTCCCCCAATAACCAAGATTTACATGGATTTATCTATTTTTTGTGAATAATTCAAATATTCACTCACAGAACACCTAGTTGGTTCTGGGTAGGCGCCGCTTTTGTCCTCATGCAGCCTGAAGTCTTCGAGACCTGGAGTCAACAAGCTGCTGGAAACTTTCACAGGGATCTTGGTCCGTGTTTTCTCGATGGTTTCGCTCATTTCCCGCTCCTCCACCTCGTCCCAGAAGTCTTTGTTGGGTTCAGATCTTAAATTCAGTTCAAAACTTAATTTCAGCTGTAGGCTAGTTTGAATGTAAATCCTTGCTAAGTCTCAGTTTACGCATTACTGAAATTTGAACAACTGCAACTTTTTTATGCAGTTCGGCCTGAAGAGGGCACAGGAGTGACATTTCAAGCCTGGCACTGCAAATCTTTTCCACATTACCAGTCAGTAAAGGCTTGAAACCCTTTCATGGCAGCTTGCAGCTATATTTACTTTTAAAAGTATCTTTTTCCCAACACTGCTGACCAAAGACAGACATCAACCGGTGTTTGGCTGGCGGTTGTTTCCAGCCTGATTTTAGGTGTTGGTTTTTGGATGTTGTAGTTCACTGACTGCCTTGTGTGTTTGACTTTGCTCATAATCCTCTATCTCTCCCTCTCTCTCTCTCTCCCTCTCTCAGGAGGAAAAGCCCAGTCGTCCCTCTCTCAGGTTTTCTCCTGTCCTGACTGTCTGTACTCTTTCACGTCTCAGCTCTTCCTCCACAAACACATTAAGAGGAGTCACAGTGAGCTGTACCGCCGGCTGCTGGAGAGCGGAGAGATCAGACCAGAGAAGCTCCTCCCCCCTGCAGCCTCTCAGCCAATCAGCAAACAGACAGACTCAGACGGACCCAGACGTCACTGCTGCCAGCAGTGCGGGAAGAGTTTCACTACATCAGGAAACCTGAAGAGACACCAGAGGATTAACACCGCAGAGAAACCTCACTGCTGTCAGCAGCGTGGGTTACGGAAACTAACGAGACACGAAGTCGCACGGCCCGGAGAGAGGCTGTACCACTGCAGCCACTGCGACAAGCGCTTCAGTACGTCTCAAAAACTCTCAGAGCACCAGAGGATCCACACCGGGGAGAGACCGTACCAGTGCGACCAATGTGGACGGAGCTTCAGTCACTCCAGTACGTACTGGCAGCACCGGCGCGTCCACACCGGAGAGAGACCGTACCAGTGCGACCAGTGCGGCAAGAGCTTCACCACAGTGCAGAGTCTTTCCAGACACCAGCGGATCCACAGCGGAGAGAGACCGTACCGCTGCCCGCAGTGCGAGAAAACCTTCATCACGTCGCAGCACCTGGCGGTTCACCAGAGGATCCACACAGGAGAGAGACCCTACTGCTGTCCGCAGTGCAGGAAGAGCTTCACCAGCGTCTGTGACTGGAAGCGGCACCAGCGGACTCACACCGGGGAGAAACCCTACCGCTGCCTGGAGTGTAAGAAGAGATTCACGACGTCCCAGAACCTGTCGGTGCACCGGCGGATCCACACCGGGGAGAAACCGTACCGCTGCCCGCAGTGTCAGAAGAGCTTCGTTCACTCTGGACACCTGAAGAGACACCGCTGCCTTTGACCTGCTACTCTAAGTGACCTAAATGACCCAGGACCTTTTTTCTTCACAGCACTTTCCCTGGGGGCGGAGCCTTATGTCTGATGTCACACTGAGTGGCATGCGGTGATCCATGTCAGCTGATCCTCTCTAGGCTTGGGGCATATTTACTGTGATACCGAATACCCCCCCCCCCCCCACACACACACACACACACACACACACACACACACAAAAACAAACAAATTACAATCATAGTTGTAGTGAAAAATTGGTCATTTTATTTCAAGTTGGTTCCCTTTTCCACAATCAGTCTGGAAACGGCAGGATTGAGCAAATTACACTAAATGGCTGTTGTTAAAAAAAAATAGGGGGAAAAATATCACAATATTTTGGTGGGACAGCATCGCAATATTACATTTTGGATATCGCCCAGGCCTAATCCTCTGTCATTAAAACTCATACGTATAGCAGACACCAATTAATGACAGATTACAGGTAGAATTTTTGATTGTTTCTTTTTTTATGGCTGCCACTACAAAGTAACAATTACTTTGCATACATAATACACTTACTGTTTCCACAAACTGGATTATGCTTTTGTTTGGCGTTGTGGAACATCAAAGCTACGAAAGCATCAGCAAGTTCAACAAAAACATGGCGGCACCTTTGCTGTAATCCGGGCCAAATGACCTGGAAAAAAGCTGCAAATTCCACCTGAGTTTACATCAGCCATCCCATAAACTAAAGCAGAACTATAGAACATATAATGGATTACATAATACATAATGAGACCAACTAAAATAGAATCTACAGATTGATAACGGATACCAGAAGAACAACAGAAGAAAACATCAGCACCTTTATTATCTAGAATGGAAACACACCTTCACACACTTTCTCTCTATGTCACACAGACACACTGATCACAAAACAAGCATTTGGTTTAACAAATAATGTGATCAATTATATTTTTAATTTTATCTTTTATTTTATTTTTAATTATAGACTTTGAGTGACTTCTATGTATCTTTAAGACTTCAATAAGCTGTAAAGTTTGACAGTTGAAAAGAATGTTCAAACTGATATTTTTTGAAATAATGTGTATTTTAACCTAAATTTCCTTTGTTGAATTAATGTTTTCCACTCACATTAACTTGCAAATATGCACATTTACCATTTCCCATATTAACTCTTTAACATTTCCCATATTAACTGTACCATTAACACGTTTGACAATTGCCAAATGAGATTTCGTTTTTTTATCATCACAAAGCTTCTTTATTTTCAATCAGTGCTACTCAGTTAGCTTCCTAGATGCAAGAGAACATGAAGGTCAGAAGACATGGAGGTCAGTATTTTTCTTTTCCATTTTAATTATATATTCTATTCTTTTATTATATATTCATTTTTTTATTTACCTTTTTCACCAAGTTCCTCTCACCAACGTCCACAATGTTCCTGATTCGCGTTTCAATAAAAACCTTTGAAACAAACAACTTTTCTTTTATTTCTTAAAGCATTATAAAACATTTTCATAACACTTCAAAACATTGATATACAAATTGATAAATACAATTGATTGATTACAATTGATGTAAAAAATATTGAATAAGACGTCAGAGTTGGTTTTCAGTCTGATGACTTTGGTGAATATGTGGAGCGTTAAGGCCTGGTGCAGCGGGAACTGAAGGCAGCGACTGAGTGGAGATTTAAGAAATTTCTACTTTTACACTTTCTCACTCACCGTGCTTAATTTGTGGTTCCGGTACCTGGTGGCATGAAACAGGTTTTTTTTTTTTCTGCCATGTAATACTCCCAACAGTTGACTCTTCTTTCCTTTCCCCTCCCTTCCAAAAACCTAACTGTCTCATTTCCATATGAAGACAGGTGATTACCATATTAGAAAGTAACAACAAGTGCAGAGTAATCACTTCACACATGAGTGAGCTGCTCTGCAGAGTGTGTTATGGTAAACTTCAGACAGCGTCGGCTAAAAGTTGAATTTGCTGTCCATATGTCCGCTGTGTGGACTATTTTGGAAAATTAGACAAGGTAAGCATGATTTTTTTTTGTTTGTAAACGTGTTAGCATATTCTGTAATCTATTAGGTCTCTGCTGGGACAATCAAAATTCATATTTGCATAGATGACTGCGAAACAGAAATTTTTTTGGAGTGCGGACCTGTAAGTCCCACAGTTAAATATGCGGGCAATGTTATGTTGAGTGTCCAGAAATAATTGGTAATAACATGAGAACTGGTTAGTTTATTAGGTCCAGCTGAGTGTCGCAGTCAGGCCGACTTCTAGCTGCACCACGACACGTTTTATTGCATTATTCACTGACATTGTTTCCTACATTCAAAATCGATATCCTATGAAAGTATTTGTATTGAATATTGATGCGTAACTACTCAAACCAGAATTTCTCTGGTAAATGGTTGAAACCATTGCAGTTTCCTTTATGTATGATTAGGATGTCTCTTAGGAGCCTATGTGTGCACAGTGCAGTTATATCTTTAGTCTACTACTTGAAGGGCAGGTTTGTAAAAATGAGCATTATGTAGCCTATGCAATAATCAAATATTGTTATAGGTCCCCAGTAGTCGGAGCTCTAAGGTCATATAGTCGGTCATTTAGTAATGTTTATGCTGTTAGGTCTACAGTAAGCTGTATGGCTGCACTGAGCTCGTTGTCTTGATATGTTCCGGAAGCTTTTCCCTCCAGACCGACCCCTTGGTGTCCCGGGACCTCATCATTTACAAATCACCTCTAAAAGAAAAAGATGAAGAGAAAGTGGTATGTTCGTCCTTCAAATAGAGATTGCAAGATGGTTAATATTCTCTAATTTTGTCAAGATGAAGAGGCGTTTCCAATATTTTGGGATCTCGGCATCAGGATTTGACCTCCATCAGATCTCTGCTGATTAACCAAAGGAAGCAGAGTCACACTGAGCTGCTCAGTAACTGCTGGGACGTTTACACCAGAAACCACTTCTGCTTCTTCATTTACAGTTGTTCATTTAGCGGTTTTTGTATTTAGCGCCTCCACCTGAATTGCAGGACACTGCAGCACACGTCAGCATCGTGTTTCAAAAGTTGGACGAAACATTTTACTACGAAAGAACGTGAGAAATGGCCCTTTGCTTTATTTTCTGCATCGTTGTCGCTTATAACCAATTCTGTAAAGCACTTTGGTACAGTTACATAGAACATGTAACTGTACTAACATCTCAATCAGAAACAATATTAAATCTTATCCGACAACTGGATAATGTCTCTCTGTGTGTATATGTTTGTGCTCATTTGACAGGAAGGCTGTGTCTCTGTTGCACTCTGTTTTCCTCAGGCAGAATTTCAACGAGTGAACCAGAACACAAACAAGATGTAAGAAGTAGAAAGATTCAAGATATTAAACATTAAATGATCATAAAGATGTATAGATCAAAATACAATTCCAAAACCATTACAAGGCACCATAACATATTAAGAATACATATTGATGAGCATTCGTAATAGAAAAGCATAATAGCTAAACATTGAGTTATTCTCTGCTGTTCCAAAACTGTGCAAAAGTTTCATTTTTTACATTTTCAAACAAGTAAAAAGACAAAGTCCATCAGGAACCTCATTAAAAATATAATTTGCAGCATAAAGCACAACTGACATTTGGTAAAATAAATGTGTGTGACAGTAACAGAGTTTATGAAGGTGTGTGTTTGTGAAAGTTTTCTTCTCCAATCACTTGTCTGATGTCTTCAAAATACACAAAATGTAAACTCGACATGTACATTTTTGATCCTAGTAATTTTCCATGAGAACAAATTCTTATTTCTTTCAAATTTCGTGATAAAAATTGTTTCATCTGTTAGTGATCATTTCTCTCTCTTGCCAAGTGAATCCGTCTCCCTGACAGGAAGCCGATTAAACAGCAGGATCACTTTGCAGGGTCCTAATTAATCAATAACTATTTTAGAGCCATAAAAGAGAACGGAGAAGTCCATTCATTTCCTCCAGAACGAACAGAGAAACTCGGCCCATGTTCGGCTTTTCACCACCAACAGCCATACAGCAATCAGACTAACAGCCAATCAGATTTCAGCAGTTCCTTGTTTCCTTACTGATGTGATTATTGAGTGTAAAATGGAGAATTTGATTCCTGCCATTCAAAGCTGAGTTTTTACAGCTTTTATTTGAAAGACGACATGAAGGGAATAAAATAGTTGATGGCCTTCATCAAATGAAGGCTGAAACGACATGTTTTTAATGCAATAAATAGAGTCTGTATTTTTCTACTGAGCTAGTGTTGCGCTTTAGTTTTTTGTTCTCTTTACTGACATTTTTATAGGCAGCACCTCGACTCAAACTCTGGCAGTTTGGAAACAATTTAGTTAATCTCAAAGACAACAGGAAGAAACAACAAACCCCATCCGGACTGCTCTTTAGCCACAAGAGGCAACTGTTCCAACTGACCACTGACTGGAGCCAAATTATTAATCTCGTTACTGATGTATTCAGGACATTAAGCTCGCCCACGGTGAGTGAAACACCAACATTTAGCGATGGTGTCAGAGAAATATCAGCTGCCTGTGTTCTGTTTCTTTGGTTCCGCTTAAAAATCCAAGTGCTGTCCAGCTGCCACTGCGACAATGTTCAAATCTGAGGTGACGGCTTTAGCTCTATAGCTCACTTTAGCTAGCTAATGTTAACGCCACCAGCAGCAGAACTACAAACAAACCTCATCCAAAAACCAAATGTAGCACCAACACCTCCAGAAAAAAAAAAGTCTAATAATTACGAATAAAAAAAAGAGTAAGGATGATGGAAAGCTGGAAGACTCAGTATGTTCTGTTCAGCCTGCCGATATGACTGTAATACAATGTATATAATTGTAATATTGTGGATATATTTTTAACATGATTGCCTTGCTACACTGGAACATTACATTACTTATACTGAGTTAGTAATAATAAAATATAAAATATACAAAAGAACACAAAATTAAAATTTTTGTGCATGTATGTAATTTAAGAACATTATCTGTGTTTTTAAAACTTGAATATTACATTATCTGGGGTAGTCGTCATTTGTCCAGGCTTGTAGAAATTTCACTCAAATTTCACCCAAAATCCTGAAATTCCACCCCGTAATGTATTCCATTACAGAACCTGTAGTTGTGCTTTAGCTGATGTAAACCCAGCTGTGATTTAAAGTCCAGGTTCTGCACTGAGATCCGGACACTTGTGTTTCCACGGCTGGTTGGACAGAGAGAAGCTCGCTCCACACTGCAGACAGTGAGGATCTTCTGTGGTTTCGACGCACCTGTGTCTCCTCAGGGTGCTCGAGTATGTGAAGTTTTTCTTACACAGCTGACACCAGTACGGTTTCTCTCCGGTGTGAATCCGCTTGTGCACCGAGAGGCTCTGAAACGTCACGAAGCATTTCTCGCACTGCAGGCAGCGGTAGGGTTTCTCTCCGGTGTGCGTCCGCAGGTGCGCCTGGAGAACACCCAGCTGACTGAAGCTCTTCTGACACTGCGGACACTGGTGCGGTTTCTCTCCGGTGTGCGTGCGCCAGTGTGCCTGCAGGGCGCCCAGCCGGATGAAGCTTTTATTACACTGCGTACACTGGTGTGGTTTCTCCCCAGTATGGATCCGCTGGTGCTGCCTGAAAGCGCCCGCTTGACTGAAACTCCTCCCACAGTGTTCGCAGTAATACGGTTTCTCTCCGGTGTGAATACGCTGGTGTTGCCGGTATCCGTTGGAATTAATGAAACTCCTCCCGCAGAGGTCGCAGTGGTACGGTTTCTCTCCGGTGTGACTCCTTTGATGGATCTTCAGGCTTCCTGATGCGGTGTACGCCTTCCCACACTGCTGGCAGCGGTGACATCTGGGTCTGTCTGTGTCTCGCGGTTTCCTGATTGGCTGAGAGGCTGGAGAGGGGAGGAGACTCTCTGGACCTTCAGGACAGGAGAAAACGTCTGTACAGGACAACTCCGATGTCTCTCCTGAAAGAAAGAAAGAAAGAAAGAAAGAAAGTCAATCTACAACTAACCAAACACCATTTGGAGTCCTGTTATATTCTTTTTTTGTAATCAATTATTTTATTTTTATATAATAATTTTTAGGGGCAGGTTGGGCAGCCATACACAAATCATGTCCTATTGTTCAACGTACTCATCCCAACATCAGAGCAAAATGAACATTAAAGGGGGAAAGTGACATTCTGATCCTTTTGTATGGAGTAATATAAGTTTTATGTACAAAATTATAATTGAATTGGAACTTTCTTTAAGTTATTTGTACATTATTCCATAGAATGTCCCAGTTTTCAAAATCTCAAATATTTCATGATTTAGTAAAAGAACTTGTAATTTTTGCATATATACTTGTGACAAATCCATTTGAAACACTTTGTATATTATACATCTGTTAACAGGTAGTTGTTTACTTTAGATGTTAAAGGAACATCATAAGCTTTTAGTGCTGCCTGTAAATGAAAAATCTGGCTAAAAAAAAGATAAAAATTGATTGCAATTGAGTCAATTAATAACGGTACATTCAAGACAACTTGGAACCGGGAAACGTCCTACTTCCAAATAGGAGAAATCCATTTGAACGGCCTTCCAACTCGTAATTCCTAGTCAGAAACTTGGGACTCTTCTCTGAGCTCCGAGTTCCCCAACATAAAGTTCTGTCACATAAACATAAATCAACATGGCGGCCTTCACAGTGAAATGTAAGAACAAAAAAATAACGTTTTAAGCTTTTAAACAGAATTTTTAAGATCAACAAATACAGTTTGATACTTAAATTGGAAGGTTGAGTTAAGTAGGAAATGGGAGGTTTCCCAGTTCGCAGTTGTCTTGAAACTTCTGAATCAAATAAATCTCCAAATAAATAGAGAACATTACTCGTGGGTTTACAACAATCAAAAGATCACCAAGCAGGCTGAGTGTTGGGATTAATCTATGTGGCTACTCTTCTTAAAACAAAAGCACATTGATAGAATTTAACATTAATTTGCTCCTTGTTGTTTCATATATACTTTGTGATCTCACCATGACACACCAGTAACAAGACGGTGGAGTCATACGGAGGGATCATAGAGCTAACAAAGTCTATATGGGGCAACACATTCATTTTAACAACAGAAACATGAGCTTGAAAGGATGTAAAGATGACCATGTTTCTAAATCAGTCCTCACCTAAAAACCCTGTATAGTTAATAAATAGGTTTTATATATTTCCATCCCAAAATATCAGAGATTCTCTACGCACATAATCTCAGAAACTGACATGTTGGAGGGGCTAAAAAAACAGTACAGATGATTTTTGAAAATGTATTTTGTAATCTGAAAAACTGCTGAAACATTCAAACAAATTGAATATAAAAAGGGAGTGATAACGTATTATTAATAAAAAGCAACACAGCATCAGCATATAAGGAAATAAGATGTTGTATACCACAAATAGTGATAGGATCAACATCAGATTGACGTAAAGCTTGTGCCAGTCCATAAAATAAAAAGAAGCGGGGACAACGGGCAACCTTGACCAATACCACGCCTGATGGGATGTAACTGGGTGGAGAATTGGCCAGCGTTTTACTGGTATCCTTTACTAATTTACCAAGTTTTTTTCTTTACTGTTGTCCTGTGGTCATTTTCTTTTTTTTACTGGTTTTCTGCAGTAATTTACCAATATGTAGCTGGTGTGTGGGTGAGGAGGCGGGAGGAGTCCCGTCTCCCCGGGCGGAGCCGCTCTCTGCTTCTCCTTTCATGCTGCTGGACTCCACTAGAGGAAAGAAGACTGGCTCCTCCTTAACAGAGAGAGCTAGCTCCTCCTTAACAGAGAGAGCTAACTCCTCCTGACACCGACTCTGATAGAGAGATGAAGAGATACAGAGAGAGAGGGAATTATGAGCCATCATCTCTATTGTAATATATTGTAAGTTAGAAAAACCTTAATGTTACCCAATGCCAATTTTATGTCACCCATAGAATAATATTATTAGCTAGTTTAATAAGCTAACATTATCCACAGAATGGCATTAAGTTATCAATAGCTATCTAATAGGCTAATGTTACCAAAACAATATCATTAAGTCATTAATAATGTTATCTACAAAATAGGAAAACCTTACAGTGATATTTCTCTCACCTCTGCTGTAGAACTCATTCTGCTGCCAAATTCAGCTCAGCTGTCTTCTTCTTCACCTGCAAAATAAAATGTTTGTTGGTTAAGAAGCTGGAAGTTTTCTGAAGTAGCAACAACACCAACTAGACTGTAACATCTACTAACACACATGTGATGTGATGGAACAATCTCTTCAGCTCCAGACTCAGCATTTATACAGAAGCCGGTTCAGATGTTAGAAGAAGATGCAGGGACCCAGCAGTGGAGACTGTAGACGACTTCAGGCTGCAGCATAGAGCAATTAATTGATTGATTGATTAATTCAATTTTTTGTCAATATCTTTCAGCCGTACTACAGAGTCAGAAATCTACAGACCGTCAGAGAGCAGCATCACTCACTAACCACCGGCTCTACATGTTACTGGACCGTCAGACAGCCGAGGCTTATTCCTAGTTTCCTACATTACCCAGTTATCTCTTACTATTGGTAAGGAGATCAAATGTTCTGCCAGCAATGTATTCACATGGCGATGCAGTTGGAAACAGGGTTGGATTAGGAGGAACACATTATCAGTAGGTGTGTTGGGCCTGTCTTCAGTCTTGACCAATCAAATCACCTGTTTTCGTGCCCTTTAAAAGCAGTACGCTCTGCTGAAACGTCCGGACAGATCCGCCACAAAAACTTCTCCCAAGAGGAAACTGATGTTCCCGTGCAGGAGGAGAATCACTGAAACATGAACTGAAACAAGCTGCTGAGGGCAGACGATGTTAAATAAGCTTGGGATGAGAAAACACATTTGGTTAACATGAGTTTCCCAAGATACTGAAATTCCCCTCAGTGTTGTCATACTGCATACTGACAGCTCTGTGTTGGATGACAGTCATTCACACCACAGCTACGTGTGTATATAGCGAGAAAGAAAAATGTTTTATCTTATTTTGTCCTGCTTGAGGGGTTTACATCAAAGTCAAATTGGCCAACATATCATCTAAAAATGGTCGGTAAGTTTTCTAGGATAGATAGGATGGGATAGATAATAGGATCAGTCTCTCTTGGTAAATATGCTGCCGGAGGAGGAGCACTGAGCTCGAAACGCGTTGCATATTCTGCATGTTTATAGCTTATATATGTTCACCTGCTCATTATGCGCTGTTGTTGATTTATGCGCTTTTTAAGCTTTTAATACATTTTTGACGTTGCACATAAGGTGCTTCCAGTCTCTTCATTTTGATTGTATCGCTTGGTTAAAGCTAGGGATGTACCGATACCAGGCTAAAATGGAATATCGGTATCGGAGATTTTACCCAAGACTAAAATCTGATACTGAAAGCCATGAGTAACATGTAAGAAATAAAAGCAAACTGTCTTGATTTTATGCATTTGTGGCACATAGAAGCCTGTATTTCTCAAACAGAGGGAAAAACAAGGATTTTATCTCAATAATTTTGTCCATTGACCCCAAACTAAGGAAGTAAGCTGCACTGTTCAGTAAAAGTAACGGATCGGATCGGTACTCGGTATCGGCCGATACTTAAACTTTCATACTCGTAATCGGTATCGGCATTGAAAAAGTGGCATCGTTGCATCCCTAGTTAAAGCCATGAAAACAGAACAGAGCGTAGATCCCAGTAATCATCGACACCAAAGCTGCACCAAGCCGCTTTATCGTCTCTTATTGAAGGCTTCTAAATACATTTCTGGTGATTTTTGCTTGACCTTTGCCCTCTATTATAGTGAAAAAAACAAAAACCGAAGATCAACTTCAGACTCACTTCGTTTTAAACCCGCGGTGAGTGCTTTATTTACCACTGCCGGCTGACGTTCATGAAGAAGTGTGTTTGACTCCCACTTCTTTACAAGAAAATGTCAGATCGCTCGCATTCAATCATTCAGTAAACAGCTGCACAAGTAGACTGGTGGATTTTTCCACTCCAGCTGTTTCCTTCATCACAGGCAACAATTCCCTGCAGTATCAAAACTGACCATAGATGATAAAGGAATAACCAGATCTGAATGGATAATCACTCAGTGTATTTGATTTTAAATACTGTGATACAACCAGAACAGCTTGGCTCCGTGTGTTATGATGAAATCAACTGAGCCACCTCCAAAATCATTCAATATCATGAAACTTTATGAGTGTTTTCTGTCTTGTGGTTCATTTCCTGGACAGACAGAAGGTCTACTGCAGCCTCAGTAAGACCGTTAGGCTCCAATATGGAGGAAGAAAATAAAGCTCAGTGTCTTATCCATTGCAACAGATTTATTGACTCGTAGACCACCGAGCCTGCTATCACTTCTAAGCAATAAGTGTTATCCAGGATCCATCTGCAGTATCCAACTAGTGAAGTCCAGACTGTTTTGTTGACCATCATGTTTACCGTATTTCCTCTAATAGTGGCCCGGGCCTTTATTTACCTCAACTGCAGAGGGTACCAGGCCTTTATTGGAAGCAGCTTATATTAGAGACAGGCCTTTATTTCTAATTCCCTCTGTTTGATAAGTATATTTGCTCATATTTTAGTACGAAGCCTCCTTGTTTTCTGATCTGCTTCTGTTACGGTACGTTAGGTAGACGTTTTTTTGTTACTGCGATGCATTACGATAATTACGGTAATCGACGACGGCACGCTCCAGAGACTTCTGCCGGCCGAGCCGTCTTGTGGCACTTGTATGTTACTACAAACCACAGTTACATGTATAACAGGCGCCAGGAGTTTACCGGTATCCACCGTTGTTTGCATGTAAGATGAAGCTAACTGAAGCTAAAGTAGAATCTATACAATTATATCATATCGCCGTTTATTTGGATGCGCGAGCTCAGTCCACCTGACAGCCCTCTGTTCTGTCGGCGGCACGGAGGTTTCGGTGCGCCGAGGGCTTACTGCCGACCATGGATGTATTAGCTGCCGACGCTTCGAGTTACTCGGGGACACGGTTCCGGCCGGCGCCGATAGCCGGGCGCCGATTTGTTCCCGGTGATCCGGCCGAGATTTCGACGGGGTCCCGACGCCGACGCGTCACCGGGTGTCCCCGATAGGTACGGGCCGTGGGCGCGGTGGAGAGGACAGTGGCGGAGAGAGGAGACGGACACGGTCCAGCCATATACTGGTTTTGACCTAGTCTTGTTTCCTTTGTTTTTTTCCCCCGGCCTGTATTTGGGGCCGGCCTTTATTTGTTCGTGTAGACGACGGCCCCGGCCATTATCAGAGACCCGGCTTTTAATTGACTACCGGCCACTATTAGAGGAAATACGGTATGTAATCTTCAGTCTCACTGTTCAGAGTTTACAGTGTGAAACTGTCTTCCTGGGCCTGAAACAAAGCAGTTCTGTTTTAATGTAGCGGTCGGTGTGACGTCACCCCGGGCTCCGCTCCGTCAAACTGACGCAGAGGCGTTTTAAAGGAGCATCGATTCACAAAGTAGAGTCTGTTAACCATTAACTAAGAGATTATTACTATAGATAAACCGATTTAAATTAAGAAACAAGTAAGTTACGAGTTCTAGATTAGCACAAAGCTAATGTTTAGCTAGCGAGTTCTGCGACTGATGGATGATAACAGGAAGTTACGGCAGCTAAAATAAAAACATTTTGAACTCATTAAGTTTTTCCATTCCTCCAGACTGCAGCCCGTCAGATCAAAGCTTTGCAGCCAGCTGCAGAAAGCTCGTGCGTCCCGTTGATGTGTTCATATTGTTGAGCTCCTACCTGAAGCAGTCCGAGGGCCGTGAGCCTGAGCTGCTTCTTCATCAGAGGAAGACAAAGGCTTTTCCCCGGTCGCCGAGGCCTCTATCTGACCCGGAGTCTTCCGGTCGGAGTTACCGGACGCTCTCCGCGGCGCTACAACGAGCACAACCGTGCACATCTACCGTAGGACTAACACGGTAGTAGCCTAGCATAACACATCCGAGCTAAGACGGCACAAAGTTAGCACCGAGGATCTGGAAGAAACCCGCTGACTTTAAACGGCTAGGCTGCTTACAGCTTTACAGCTTTTAACCCGGACTGCTATCAGGAACTACTGGACTCAGATAAACCAGGAAGACCGAGAGGAAACTTCTTTTCTCTCTCTGTTTACGCTTCTCTTCAACTTTCGGCCGCCATGTTGCTTTACACACCAGTGTCAAGTCAGCGACAACAAAACGTACCATATCCGGTCACAACCTTCACAATAAAACTCTTACTGGCAAAAACATGTTTTCAACGTTTCTTGAAGAATAAAAAGCTGTAAAATCAGCTAGAATTGCTTGTTCCTCCTGACTGACATAAAGACGAGTAAGACTTCCGGTCTGCTCTTTTCAGAATAAAAGCGACACTACAGCATTGAAATACTGACTACAAATACTTTATTTGCACAAAAACAGCAAATTAATAAATCAAATATTCAGTGATTCTTGCTCGTCCGGTGTCCGTCTCATTACTTTGCATGTTGCAACTGCAGTAGCTAATCTGTGGCCATTTAGATATCTGTCTATATCCAAATCTGTGAATGTTCGAAGTTACAACTAGAATCAGCAAAGCAGTTTTGCGTAACGTGTGTAATTTAGGTTTGGGCAACTAACAAAACATTTTGGCTAACAAGTTACTATGTTATGATACTGAAAGACAGCTAACCTACTGGAGCACAGCTGTACAGCAGAGTGGATCTCTTCTTGGTGAATGAAAGCGAAGCGCTGTGGGACTGAACAGCATCTGGACTTCAAAGTGAGTCCTCTTAGTTTTAGTTGAGGCTCTTTATGCTGTAAGTCTGTCCTGCACATTTTGTGCTAAATCAAAACCCCGGGACGAACAGAATAAACACATACGGAGCAACACATAGAATTAACAAATTTACACCGTGATGGTCTCATTTCTCTACAGCCATGATACTATGTTATCAAAATGAATTTGATGATATATTGAGGTAAATATTCTATACATGGCTTTACAAATGGCTACTGCAGATGAATGTCTACTTTTACGCATTCTCAGTCACCATCAAATGACAAACTTGAAAACAGAATGGTAGATGTTTCCTCTAAAATCGGTCAAGATGAGGAACATTATTCTCATTTTGCTCATGCAGAACTTGGATGAAGAGGCATTTCCCATATTTTCAGACATCAGAGTCAGAATTTGACGACCTTCTTCATCTCACTGCCTCTGACCAGCCGAGACAAGGAGCAGTTCAGTCGGCTGCTGAGCTGCTGAGAGACTGAGACTGGACTGGACTCATTGACAGCTGACTCTGGAGCCAATATTGTCTGTGGGTCCAAGTACAACAGGATGAAGAGAGGAATTATATAGAGGAACAAAATCGACAAACTTATCCTGTAAGCTTTCATATGTAAACAACACACATCCAAGGCAGAAAGGGAAACCAATCTTTGCTTCAAAGAACTGCAAAGTAATTAATTGACGTTCTTTGTTTTTCGCACATTTTAGTGAATAAAACTACTTTTACTTCTGTTTGACGGACACTTGCTGTGATCAGGACACCGACATGATTCATATCGTCTGGACTTCTAGAAGACACTGAAGGTAATAATAATAATAATAATATATAATAATAAACTGTATATAGCACCTTTCCAAAAACAGGGCTTACAAAGTGCTTTACAGGGTAAAAGCAAACAACAGGAATCATGAGGTGTTAGTCATAAAAACACTAAGAACAAGTAGCACAATAATAAAACAATATATAAAATAAGCAATAAAACATAAAACAACAAACACAGTAATAAAACATAACAATGAAAAATAAGATAAAACAATACAAACAAACGGTGTAGAAAAGGTAAGATGGGATCACAGGAAAGCTAAAAGTGCGTTTTAAGAAGAGAGGTAAGGAGTCGCCATTTTCAGTGAGTCTGTTGTGTATGAACTCCTGTTACAAAAGAAGGGATTGTTGTTTCTCTAACAGTGGGGTCGTAAAATTGTGTGTGTGTGTAGACACAATTATGAGATTTCACTCTTTCAAAAAGCATACTGCATAGTCGGCTTTATTAAAGATTTCTCCCTTACACAACATATTGAATATGAATAACACCACAACTGGTTTCAACTTAACGTTAGCTATCTGATAGCTCTAGTAATGTCAGCAGGCTAGTTCATACTAGCAAAGACTTCTGTCTAGTAACAAAGTCAACTGAAATATGTAACAAATGAAAACTGCAAAGTTCTTATAACACTTTTTTATAACACAAAAAACTACATATCAAGTAAAATCAAGTTTTATCAAGTACAAATTGATGCAAAGGGAACTCTAATTTCCACATTGTGCTCCGCTGTACTGCTGTGACATCATACTGCTGTGACATCATACTGCTGTGACATCATACTGCTGTGAAGTCAGCTGTTTGTCGGAGAACTTGTGCGGAGTCACGGATCAGTAGGCGGCACTCTTAAAGGTGCTATATGTAACATTAAACATTAATATATCATTGTCTAATTAATTGTAACACCTTGGTATAATTACTGTAAACAAATGAAACCACGGAGTAGATGATGCTTTACGACCACGTTTCCCATAAATCTCAATGCTTCCTGTCACAAAGATGTGCTATTTGTCCCCACTTCCCCTCCCTGGCCTTTTTTGCTTCTTCAAAGGTGAAGTACTTTCTCTTTCTCTTTACAGAAGACGATAAACAAGTTGGAAGTGATTTTTCCACAGGCCTTTCTCTCATTACACCATCTGCCACTGACAGCTCCCGCCTCCTGTTTTGTGCCGTAAATCAACCTCCTTTGTGGCGTAAAGTAGAGGCTGGTAGAGGCTGCCAATCTTTTCGGCGATGGTCTTGTTTGTTTACAGTAAAGGTACTAATGTCTCAAAATTACTGTGGCAATGATTTATTGATGTTAAAATTCTACACACAGCTCCTTTAAGCAGTTCAGATGCACCGGTGTTTGTTCAGCGTCGATAAATAAGTGAAGTTTTTCTTGCACTGTTGACAGCCGTACGGTTTTTCTCCGGTGTGCCTCCGCTTGTGCACCATGAGGCTCTGAAGTGTGGCGTAGCGTTTCTCGCACTGCGGACAGCCATACGGTTTCTCTCCTGTGTGACTGCGCTGATGCACTGTGCAGTTCTGAAAAGTCGCAAAGCGTTTCTCACACCGTGGACACTGGTAGGGTTTCTCTCCGGTATGGACACGCTGGTGCACTGTGAGGTTCTGTAAAGTACGGAAGCGTTTCTCGCACTGCGGACACCAGTAAGGTTTCTCTCCGGTGTGAATACGCTGGTGAACTGAGAGAGCCTGGAGTGTGATGAAGTGTTTCCCACACTTTGGACACATGGGGAGTTTCTCTTTAGTGTGGATCCGCCGGTGAAGGTTGAAGGAACTTCTTTGACTGAAACTCCTCCCACATTGGTCACAAGAATAAGGTTTCTCTCCAGTGTGAACACGCTGGTGATTCCTGTACGCTTCCGATTTAATGAAACTCTTCCCACACTGGTCGCAGTGATACGGTCTCTCTCCAGTGTGAATACGCCAATGCACTTTTAAATTTTCTGCACTACAGTACGCCTTCCCGCACTGCTGGCAGACGTGACTTTTGGGTCTCTCTCCGCCTCTGTCTCTGCCTCTCCGTTTCCTGATTGGCTGAGAGGCTGTGGAGGGGAGGGGCGTCTCTTGACCATCAGGACAGGAGGAAACCCGAGTCCGGGACGACCGGGACTTAAATCCTGAAAAAAAGAAAGAAAAAGAAAGGATGACAGTTAGAGGCTGATCAATATGTGTTATTCCAAGGGCCAATGCTGATGCTTAGGGGGCGGCTGATAGCTGGTAAATAACAATTTATAACTGTTACATACACAACCAGTCAAAACTTTGGACCCACCTGATTGAATGTTCTATGTTTTTCATTCTCTTAAAGCCATTTTGATCTAAAGGCTTATGCTTAAATGCTTTAAATGAGTTTCTTAGACAAATATAAATAGTGAAGTTGATCCTACGTACAAATTTATTTCCAAAGCCTTTTGCCTTTCCATCAAGGCAAAGGGCGGCTACTTTAAAGAATCGAATATATAACACTTTAATGGTCACAGCATAATTCCATTTGTGTTATTTCATAGTTTTACTGTCTTTACTATTATTCCAAAATGTGGAAAATAGTAAAAATAAAGAAAAATGTGGTGTGTCCATATGAGAATAATAAGGTTCTGAGAGTGAATCAATATGATCCGACAAAAAGTTCGGTACATCACATCCTTCTCTGAGTAAACTAACAACCATCCAATAAATCAATGTAAATGTTCCTCTGCTTTCCGACAGTAATTTACCTTTTAACTGCTGTGGGAAATGAAATCAAAGCTGTGAGCAGAGCGAACCTGAGGAGGCCGAACGAGTCGCGTCTTCCTGAGTGGAGCTTCTCTTCGCTCTTCTTCTCTTCTTCTTCTTGCAGATGAATTCCACTGGAGGTAAGAGGCCCAACTCCTCCTGAGAGAGAGAGAGAGAGAGAGAGAGAGAGAGAGAGAGAGAGAGAGAGAGAGAGAGAGAGAGAGAGAGAGAGAGAGAGAGAATTATAAGCCATTATCTGTATTGCGTTAAAATATTATTAGTTAATACGCTAATGTTATCCACAGAACATTAAGTTTTCAATAGCCAGGATAACATTATGTACAAAATAACAAAACATTACAGTGATATTTCTCTCACCTCTTCTGAAGAACTCATTCTGCCTTAGTGGCGAACACCAAATTCAGCTCAGCTGTTCTTCTTCACCTGCAAAAAAATATTTGTTGGTTAACAAGCTGTAGGTTTTCTGGACCAGCAGTCCCAAGTCAAGTCTCAAGTCTCAAGTCTAAATATAGAACAGCAAGTCAAGTCAGAACAAATCAAGAGTCCAGTATCAATTTAATATCTTAAAGAAAACTAAATATCTAGGACTTTTCAATGCAATATGGTTTTAATAGGATAAAAACTTGGTAAGAGCATCATGAGTTTGATTTCTATAATCAGTTTCAACTTCAATAAATTCAATCATTCCATACAAATTCAGAAAACAGAATTTAAATTCAATTATTTTCCTTTACACTCCCATAGGGCTGCAACTAACCACTATATTCATCTGTTGTTTATTTTTCAGATTAATCGATTAATCATGTAGTCTATACAATGTCAATAATAACAACATATGTCCATCTCAGTTCCCAGAGTCCAAAGTGATTCTTCAGATTTCTTCCTCGGTCTGACCAGCAGATTAAAAACCCAAAGGATTCATTTTATAAAGAGATGAAATAGAGAAAAGCAGCAAATCTTCAACCAGCAAATGTTTGGTGTTTTTTACTCGATAAATGAATAAAACGATTATCGATTACTTCTGTCGATCGACTGATCAATTAATCGACTAATCGTTTCAGCACTACACTCCTTCCCATCACATCTGCAGCACCGACAGACTCTAACTCTACATTTCCCCGCTGGAAATCTCCCCACACATCCCACTGCCCCCCCCCTCCCCCGCATCATAATGTACAGTAGAAACCCGTCTATCAGCGATCTCATGAATTATCTGTCTCTCTCTCCTACAAGCTGTTCTGCTGCACTCTAAACACTCTCTTCCTCCCTGAATCACAGATCACACCGGCTGATTTTAACTCTGATTCTAAGATTCTCGATTTGAATCTGGGCATGTCGGTCAGTCAAGATTATCTTTTAGTGTGAACAGGATCAAGACTGCTGACTGGAGCCGTTTGGCAAAAATTTCCCCCCCAAACATGTTTGATTTAGTCGGTCCGGTCCAGTCGGGTCGGGTCGAGCCAATGGAAGATATTGCCAAAAATATCGATTTTTGTGATTATTTGACAGAATCTTGCGATTGCGATTTAAACTGCGATTCATATCATCACAAGTTTTTCTTGTCCTAATTTTTTAGACCTTTAAAATTGTTTAAAGAAAAAAAAAATATGTCAGTGTGCAGGATTTACTGAGTTTAAATCTGAAGAAAGTTTTTCACCAATATTGTACTTGATTTATGGACCAAAGATTACTCCACAGCACTAAAACACCTTGTTTAGAAATGGATTTTGGACGCCTCTCTCTCTCTTAAGCAATTAATTGCATATTGCGATTTCGATATTTTTTTTCGATTAATTGTTCATTAATTTCTCATGAATTTATAAATTGCTCTAAATGGGAGTTTAGAAACGGGGAAGAAAAAGAAAATAAACCATTAGAGAAATCACATTTAACGCATTCAGGCCACTCAATGAACTGAACTGACAATTTTTGACTGAATAATCAACTTCAATGGGGTGCCGAAATTGACGTCATTTCCGTCAGCCCTTCGTTTGACTGCCCTCTGTCAGTGTACGGGAGGTCTCTTCATATCAGCAATCTAAAAGCATATGGTTTTGATTTTGAGATATGTTGCACTAAGCATCAACACATCTCCTTTGGCTTAATTTCACAAAAATCCACTCTGCATTACTTACATAAACGACAAAATTAGTTACCGAACTACACTACCCAGCATGCATTTAGCTAGTAGCTAGCTAGCTTCACAGACTACGATGACTATGATGAGCCTGAACTCAGACTTTAGTGAAGTCCCACTCACATCTCTCTCTTCCTTATTAAAGGATCTGTCGAAATGAGCTGAGATGTCAGTTTAGTTTTGTGTGTTTGCTCTGGAAGTCTCATCCCCTCCTCACATCCTCACATCTACCGTAGGACTAACACGGTAGTAGCCTAGCATCACACATCCGAGCTAAGACAGCACAAAGTTAGCACCGAGGATCTGGAAGAAACCCGCTGACTTTAAACGGCTAGGCTGCTTACAGCTTTACAGCTTTTAACCCGGACTGCTATCAGGAACTACTGGACTCAGATAAACCAGGAAGACCGAGCGGATTACCGCTTTTCTCTCCTCAACTTTCGTCCGCCATGTTGCTTTACACGCCAGTGTGTTAAGTCAGCCAGAACAACAAGCAGACTTCCGGTTCGTTCTCTTCAGAATAAAAGCGCCACTCATACAAATCCACAACACTGAAATATTGACTACAAGTACATTTTTTGTACAAAATAAAGAAAAAATATGTGCAATACAAATTATTTTCTCTAGTAAAAAAAAATGTTCTGATCATTTTGGTAGTTTTTGGACTACCTTCGGTACTCAATTCCGGTCCTGCAGGGTTTTTTTTGTTTTTTTTTTACATGTACTGTACCTGACTCCAGAGACAGTATAGCCCAATCCCAACGTCCCCCCTACGGACTAAACACTGAGCCCGCACGGACTTAATTGACGTCACCTGTGTGCGCAGCTGTAGTTCCTGAGTGCGAGAAGTCACGAGGGCTCCAGATGGTACATGAGGAGCGGGCCAGCACTTTGTGAGATCACGTGTTGCCTTGACGACGTCAGACATCAATTAATCAATTTGTCCTTTACTTTGTTTGCGCTTTTGTCTAAACAGCATTATTAAGCTGAAATGAAAAAAGATGAATAATGTTAAATAGGCCTGGGTATATGTTTTGCAACATTGCAGAGTTAATATACTGTGCTAATGGATGTAGAAAATACACTTCATTCTACGAGAGGTTAACCTGCACTATATCATTATAATATGTAAAAAAGAACAAAAAGAAACAGTAGGAGTCACCTTGAAAGCAAAAGTTACTTTTAATAAAGCTTAATGAGCACAATTAAACGCATAAAAAAAGCAAAAGGCTATGTACATGCTGCTTATATTAGCAGCATCTAATACAACCTTCTTAAACGTTTAGGAAAACGTAACTTTCTTTTTTCTCAAATTATCCATTTACTCTGTTTTAATGTTGCAATGTTTTCTCTTTTATCTGTATCTTGCATGCAGTTTGACTCAACGCAGTTTGACTTGGGTACCAATACAAGTCCAGGTATCATGGCAACAATTTTTAACAATAGCTCAGTAACAAAGGAAATAACCTAAATTAACAATTTAACTAAACTAATTAACCCCCCCCCTTTTTTTTCCCATTGATTGTTCTCTCAAGGAAGGGAAACAGAAACTTAAAAAAGACGTGTCGTTTAAAACTTAAATCCAATGAATTGATAAAAACAGATCTGATATAAATGCTCAGGAGTGATGAATATGTATGTACATTGAAAAAATGAGTGATATATTAAAGGACAGTGTGATTAAATTTAAGATGATTTAATAAAAACAGAGCCCTCTTCATCATTTATCATAATTTAGCAACTTTTTTTTCTGTTTTTCATAACGTCATGAGGTGAAAGCCCATAGGAAGTTCCTGGATCATACCATAATATTCCTGAGTCATGTATGTTAAAGGGGCATCAGGTACTGTGTTCCAATACTGGCACTCAATGTAGTGGCAAAAGAGCTGGTTTGTATTAGTAAAGCACACGATGATCTTAAATCATCTAGAGCATGTTCATGGGCCAAAATTTTAACTTTGGTATGAATACTGAGAAAAAACATTTAAACTGAAACGTAAGCTAAACATGAAATAACACTTAAAGTTGTTAAATTTGCTTTGAAATTTTTCTGTCAAATAGCCATCAATTGACTGTTTGCAACATATTTGTTAACTCCCGACCCCCTTAGTTACTGTTGCTATGTCCAACAAACATTGAAGATGGACACAACCAAAGATGTTACTATCCGCCTCAGCAGTTCCCCAACTACCCACATTTTTACCGTGTTATGTCCTTGTCAAGAGTCAAACTGCTGAGGCTCTGTCAGAACTGTCGGCGCAACAATGTCAGACAAAGTAGACGGATACTAAGCACAGATTGATGGATTGCTATTTCAATCATTAGTTTGCAAAGGGTCAATTGTTCTTTTGGAGAGAAGGGGAACAAAAACTACAGAAAAATGTGTCTTTTAGGACTTGGATCCATCTGATGATGAGCTTTCTCCCACCTCATGACTCTTCATGTGTGTTTTGAGGCAGTGGCTCTGAGTAAAGGCTTTGTCACAGAGAGTGCACTGGTACGGTCTCTCCCCGCTGTGGGTCCTCAGGTGGATGGTTAGGTGCGCCAGACGAGAGCATTTTTTCCCACAAACCCCACAGACGAACGGTTTTTGGCCCGAATGGATTCGCAGATGGTTGTTGAGATGAGTCTTATGTTTAAAGGACCGGCCACATTCTGTGCAGCGGTATGGCATCTCTCCGGTGTGGATCCTCATGTGAACCTTCAGAACTCCATTGGTTGAAAATCCCTTGCCGCATTCACTGCACTGGTACGGCCTCTCATTGGAGTGCGTTCTCATGTGAACCTTTAACTCATCATTCGTATAGAATGTTTTGCAGCAAACATCGCAGAGGTATGGTTTGTCTCTAACCGTGTGAATCCTCTCATGCGATTTCAGTGTTCCGGGAAGTTTGAAGCGCTTCTCACAAAACTGACAGCTGTAGCGCCTTTCCCCTGTGTGGACCGACCTGTGGCGGGATAAAGATCTAAGGTCAGAGAAAGATTTACCGCACACACTGCAGCGGAACGGCTTCTCACCCGTGTGGATCCGGTGGTGAGCTTTGAGCTCTGACTTAAAACTAAATGCTTTATGGCAAACATCACATTTGTGTGGTTTATCCACCACATGTTTCCACCGTATGTGATTGTTCAACCCCGACTTATGAATAAATGCTTTACAGCAAATATTGCATTCATATGGTCTCTCTCCTGTGTGTAAAATGGAGTGCTGGTTGAGGCCAGTCATTGACATGAAAGACTTTCCACAAACAGGACAGTCGTGAGATTTTTGGTGACTTTGCAGATGACTCCTCAACGCCTCTGCAGATTCCAAATGTTCTCCGCACACCCCGCACAGACATCCTGGATCGTCCACGTGACTCCAGGCGTGTTTGATCAAAATGCTCATTGACCCGTGCAGAGATCCACAGACTTTACAGGAGAGAAAAGAGTTACTGTTCTCAATCACAGTCTTTGGAGAAGATTGGATCACTTTCCTGCTCTTGGCCCTAAAACAAGAACGTCTCGCGTACCGCTTCCTTGTTGTGTTTGGTGAGTGCGATGCAGGTTTGCTCTCCTTCAGGTCCTCATCACTCTCATCTGGTTTCCAATCATCATCTCTGTCATCTTGCTTCTCATCTTCATCACTGGTGTCCCATTCACTCTCAGCTGCAGAGGAGACTGCCAGAGTGTCATTGGTTTGCTCTGATTCTCCACTCCGATCTTCTCCGTCATCCGCTTCCTCTTCTTCCATCTGTTGTGATGTCAAGTTGTTGGACAGAAGTTCTGCTCTGTCGCTTTCTACTCTCTGAGTAGGGTTGTTGCCGGAACTAGGAGCAGAAATGAAGAAGTTATGTTATATACATGTGAACTGACTGATTCACTTAACTTTGTCTGCACGCACATGCATACAAGTGATACTTTGGATAAAAGCTCCTACCCAATGTTGTCATATGTAATGTTATCCACACCCTTCCCTTTCTTTTTGAATTACCTTGCATACGGCCTGGTTTCATCATTTGTCATCATCATGGTAGATGTGGACAGAGAATCTTTGGTGGCATCGTCTTTTCTCTGTGAAAGGTGAAGCTCTTCCTCGCTGGCCTGGTGCTCCTCTCCTGCCTAAAAGAAACCAAGAGTTTTGTTCCCAAATTACACTTCCACTAAAAATAAGTGACACCTACTACTACTAAACCAAAAATGATGGTACTTTTTAGTAGCTAAGTTAAATCCTTTTTTGACAAAATGAGAGGACTTTTACAAACTGGATCCTGTAGATTTTAACAATACTGATTGATGAATTTCAGGAATAAGTAAGACGTCCTGAGCCTAGTGGAGCAAGGACAAACTGTAGTTCCTGTCGTAATTTTCAAGCAAAGCAATTAAGCTACAGGGATGCAGTATGAGTTTTCAGAAAGCAAATGGCTTTTTAAAATCCATTTGGCTACTTAAACCCTGGAACAAAGAGCAACAAGATTTGTGCGTACTGAAATAAGAGTGGTCAAGAGCAACTTTGATTTTGTTCTTACCTACGAACAAACAAAAAATATGACACCAGGGATATTCCTTGCCAGTCACGTAGATACATAGGGGAAAAAAACAAAAGGCATGAATTCCCCAAAGAAAAAACCATGGCACTCCTAAAAACTACTAAAAAAATCTGACAAACTACCTTCAGTCGGACGTAGAGGGCCGAATTCCCTGCTCCAATGGATTTGACGGACCTGTCGATCTCCTCTGGGGTCAGCGTCTTCAGTTTCAGTGGCTGTAGTCTCCTGCTCCGGTCAGTTGTGAAGAGGTCAAAAAGTTTGTTTCTTCCAGCCAGTTGAGGGAAGCTGGAGCTTAGCAGGTCCAGGAAGTCTGCCTCCTGTAGGCCACGGGGACACTTCACCTCCTGCACCGGGCATTTCTTAAACACTGGCACAGAGACAAATTCACCACAAGGTTAATTCAGTTCATTCGGTTTCTGAACTGCTGAGTGGGCTGGTTCTAGCAAGTAGGTCAGCTGTCCCTTTAGTCTCTGATTGAGACAAAGAGTTTATAAATGATTGGGCAATGTTGTGAACTACGTATAACGTTAGAGCTCCACTACCAGCGTCGCGTCGCCAACGTGACATTCTCCCTGCTCCACAGAGCGCGTTGACTTTTGAATGGATCCACCAGAAAACAATCAATTCAACTATATTTCAATGAGGGAGAACGCGTGCGTCAGCCATCGAGAATTGAACCTCTGCGATTTTTTCGCTTGGACGCAGCCATCGGACGCAACACAACGTAAAGGAATCATTCCTTCGATGGCTGATGGCTGTAGTGGAGCAGGGCCGTAAGCCTGTGCATGTACAGGGTAACATACCTTCCTGTTGATCCTTTTGGAGGTGGCGTGGGCTTAATTCAACCAAACATCTCTGATGTGAGCACGATCGATTTTTATATCATATCCTGTGTACTTGCTGATGTAGCTATACATTTACCAATCAATCAACATGCATTCTAACTGGACATCTAAAGTTGGAATTAAATTCTTTAAATTTACCATTTTTTGAGAGCACATTGGTCTGGGAGTCCTCCAGCATGCAGACCCTGAGATCTAGGTGGCTCGGTGCTTCACTGAGCCGAGGTCTCCCTGGCTTCCTCCTCTCAGACTGACCTCTGGCAGAAAATAATCAGAACGATTATAGCTGCAAGCAGCAATATGGTGACCGGGCTCAGTCTAGCCATTTAGTAGTTTACGAGAGAGAGAAAAGGAAATTAAATTATTTAGTATTCTGAATGAATACTAAATAATTTAGCATTCATTCAGAATGTAAGTCTATATAAATCTAAAACGACTGCAAAGCAGTTAGTTGGTAATAAAAGTTTTGGAATTTATAAAAATAAAACAGGATTTGAAAAAACATTAAAAAAAATTCCCATCCATACTTAATAATTTTGAAAATATTTCTATGCAAATATTTTGAATGTGGTTTCTCTGTAAATGATTTTTCAAGTATGATGAATTTCCCATTCAATTCTATTATGAAATGACCACAAAATTATTTTTTTTTTTTAAGAAATGGATGAAATTTACCACGTCATCTACAACATGTCCTCTGCCTGCCAAAATATTTTTGTGAAGATTTGGAAAATATTACCTTATTTATTATGAGCACCATTTACAGTAAAACATTTCAAAGCACTGTGGGCTCAGCTTTTGATGTATCAGAAAGTCTGAAGATGCTGTGTACCAAGTTTTGTGTCAATTGACCAAAAAAGGGAGGAGGAGATAGGTTTAATTAGTTTTACAGTTTTTTGAAAAAATCAGAGTGATGGACTTAATAATTTGCCCTAGGCTGAAGCATATGAAAGTTTCTTCTCACTTGGGCCTACATTTTGGTGAAAGTTGCACATATGGTCAATTTTTAATGCATTTTCGACCATTAGATAGTTGCTAAGGCGCCACCATGGGGAGAATTGGCACCAAATTTGAGTGCACTTACACTGCTGTGATACTTTGGATAAAAGCTCCTACCCAATGTTGTCTTATGTAATGTTATCCACACCCTTCCCTTTCTTTTTGAATTACCTTGCATACGGCCTGGTTTCATCATTTGTCATCATCATGGTAGAGGTGGACGGAGAATCTTTGGTGGCGTTGTCTTTTCTCTGTGAAAGGTGAAGCTCTTCCTCGCTGGCCTGGTGCTCCTCTCCTGCCTAAAAAAAATCAAGAGTTTTGTTCTCAAATTACACTTCCACTAAAAATAAGTGACACCTACTACTACTAAACCAAAAATGATGGTACTTTTTAGTAGCTAAGTTAAATCCTTTTTTGACAAAATGAGAGGACTTTTACAAACTGGATCCTGTAGATTTTAGCAATACTGATTGATGAATTTCAGGAATAAGTAAGACGCCCTGAGCCTTGTGGAGCAAGGACAAACTGTAGTTCCTGTAGTAATTTTCAAGCAAACCAATTAAGCTACAGGGATGCAGTATGAGTTTTCAGAAAGCAAATGGCTTTTTAAAATCCATTTGGCTACTTAAACCCTGGAACAAAGAGCAACAAGATTTGTGCGTACTGAAATAAGAGTGGTCAAGAGCATCTTTGAATTTGTTCTTACCTACGAACAAACAAAAAAAATGATAACTTAACCTAAATATACCAGGGATATTCCTTGCCAGCCACGTAGATACATAGGGGAAAAAAACAAAAGGCATGAATTCTCCAAAGAAAAAACTATGGCACTCCGTCTGCAGGTATTATAATACGCTAACAAGACCATCAAGTGCGGCAGGAAGTGGAAGCCCCAGGAAGCAGTGATGGAAGCAGCAGCGCACTGGAAACATCAGGAGATCGTCGGGGTGGTCTGTCAAGGACGGACAGGACTTGGAAACTACAACGCCAAGAGATGGAGCAAGGCCAATGCCAAAGGCAAGAGAGAGCTTGTGGTGCAGAGGGTCCGAGAGGCAGCTGAAAAAAAACGCCGCGTAAAAGCGGTAGGGCTCGCCTGCCAGGGACAGTGGATGCAGTGGGACCAGGCACTCGAGCGATTGCTGTCCTGGAACGAACTCTGGGGTACCGACCAGGGCAAGTTGACCTTCCTCCTGCGCGCTGTGGCTGACCTCTTGCCAACCCCAAACAACCTAAAGATCTGGGGCAAAGAAGAAGACGCATCCTGCAAGCAGTGTGGAGCAACCTTTTGCACACTGAATCACATCTTGACTGGATGTCCCAAAGCACTGGGAGAAGGCCGATACAGGTGGAGGCACGACAAGGTCCTTATAGAAGTTGCCAAATGGGTGAACCTGCAGAGGGTCAAAGCCAACAAACACCAGGCATCACCACCCGAATTTGTCAATTTCCAAAGGGAAGGAGATAAGGCTCCTAGAGCAAGAACTGCCGCCAAGATACCGCCCTCCATTTTGCATCAAGCTTCTGACTGGGAGATGCAAGTGGACCTAAAGAAGAAACTTGTCTTTCCGGAAGAGGTGGCAGTAACCTCACTCCGACCAGACATGGTTCTTCTATCCAGGAGCACAAAAAACATCTTAGTAGCCGAACTCACAGTGCCCTGGGAGGACAGGCTAGCCATCTCTCACCAATTGAAGAAAGCCAAGTACCAGGATTTGATTGATGAGGCTCTTGTCAAAGTTTGGCACGCAACCTTATTCCCCACTGAAGTCGGCTGCCGCGGTTTCTCAGCAACATCAGTGCGCTATTTCTTACAGAAGGCCGGCTTGGAACCCAAACAACTGAAGAAAGCCACTAGGGAGATAGCCATGGAGACCAGCTCAAGATGGTTGTGGTTGACGAGAGCCCGCAGTTGGAACCCTTCTGCAGGCGAAGGCTAATTTGGTCTTCGCTGCCCCACTCAGGCGAGGCGTACAGGCTAAGGGATGAAGCGCTTGTGACCCTGAGATACCTGCTGAAGATGCAGAAAGGTTTCCAACAAAGCGAATGCTCTGCCCACCCTCCCACCAAGGAATACCACCATGAGGAGGAACTTGCAACACCAGATCTTAAGTAGCTCCTGCAGTTTTCTGCTTGTAGCAAAGCATCTCTGATGTTTACTTCACCTAATGGCTACACATTACAAAGTGTGACTAACGCGAATCGACCAAGAACTGGCCTTCCTCAGAGTCAAAGTACATGATGTCAATTATCCAATCATGATTGTTTCTTTTGTCTATATATGTAGGCTGTGTTTTGGGTGCTCCTTTCACCATTCATATTATTCGTATATTCATATTCTGGAATTGTCACCATGGCTGTCTGGCATACATATAATCTTGCTTGGAAATCGCAGGTGGAAGCATGGACTGCACCTACAGCAAGTGATTTGGTGTCAGTGGCTGTAAGTCATTGGGATCGTCCAACACAGTGGACAGCTGGACAGCTGTTAATGACTACCTCAACTTGTACCGACAGCGACAGCGTTCTCATCATCTCGTGTTTGTTGCTTTATGACTGACTGCAAATGCTTTTCAGCATTTGAATCGATCTTTCCCACAAGCCTCTGTTATGTGCAGGGGGGATTAAAGGTCCATTTCAGTTCAGTCCTGTTGCAAGGACTGTTCGATTTTGTCTTGGTTCAGTTCTCTTTCCATCAAGATGAAGTTGGCACCATTGCCAGATCGAAGTTCACTTACTTAGGTCTCATCCAAGAGTAGTCCTACAAACTTATTGGATGACGTTGTGGATGGCGATTTGTACAGGCATTGCAAGTAGTGCAAACAAAGTCTAACCTAGCAAACTACTAAAAAAATCTGACAAACTACCTTCAGTCGGATGTAGAGGGCCGAATTCCCTGCTCCAATGGACTTGACGGACCTGTCGATCTCCTCTGGGGTCAGCGTCTTCAGTTTCAGTGGCTGTAGTCTCCTGCTCCGGTCAGTTGTGAAGAGGTCAAAAAGTTTGTTTCTTCCAGCCAGTTGAGGGAAGCTGGAGCTTAGCAGGTCCAGGAAGTCTGCCTCCTGTAGGCCACGGGGACACTTCACCTCCTGCACCGGGCATTTCTTAAACACTGGCACAGAGACAAATTCACCACAAGGTTAATTCAGTTCATTCGGTTTCTGAAATGGCGAGTGGGCTGGTTCTAGCAAGGAGGTCAGCCGTCCCTTCAGTCTCTGATTAAGACAAAGAGGATTTTATAAATGATTGGGCAATGTTGTGAACTACGTATAAGCCTGTGCATGTACAGGGTAACATAGGGGACTTGCTGTTGATCCTTTTGGAGGTGGCGTGGGCTTAATTCAACCCAACATCTCTGATGTGAGCACAACCGATTTGTTCTTGCTGATGTAGCTATACATTTACCAATCAATCAACATGCATTCTAACTGGACATCTAAAGTTGGAATTAAATTCTTTAAATTTACCATTTTTTGAGAGCACATTGGTCTGGGAGTCCTCCAGCATGCAGACCCTGAGATCTAGGTGGCTCGGTGCTTCACTGAGCCGAGGTCTCCCTGGCTTCCTCCTCTCAGACTGACCTCTGGCAGAAAATAATCAGAAAGATTATAGCTGCATACGGCGACCGGGCTCAGTCTAGCCATTTAGTAATTTACGAGAGAGAAAAAAGGAAATAAAATTTTGTATTAGTATTCATTCAGAATGTAAGTCTATATAAAATCTAAAACGATTGCAAAACAGTTAGTCAGGCAAAAGAAAGAAAAAGAGGGTGATAAAAATAAATAAATAAATACGTTTTGGAATTTATACAAAAAAAAAAACAGGATTTGACAAAAATTGAAAAAAATTCACATGCATACTTAATAATTTTGATATAATAACAACAATAATAATAATATTTCTATGCACATATTTTGAATGTGGTTTCTCTAAATTATTTTTCAAGTATGAATGAATGAATTTCCCATTCATTTCTATTATGAAATGACCACAGAATACATTTTTTTAAAAAGTCAAAATTTTAACATGGATGAAATTTACCTCATGTCATCTACAACATGACCTCTGCCAGCCAAATATTTTTGTGAAGATTTGGAAATCTTATTTATTATGAGCACCATTTACAGTAAAACATTTCAAAGCACTGTGGGCTCAGCTTTTGATGTATCAGAAAATGTGAAGATGCTGTGTACCAAGTTTGGTGTCAATTTACCAAAAAATGTGGGAGGAGATAGGTTTAATTAGTTTTACAGTTTTTTGAAAAAATCAGAGTGATGGACTTAATAATTTACACTAGGCTGCAGCATATGAAAGTTTCTTCTCACTTGGGCCTACATTTTGATGAAAGTTGCAAAGCCGTATCACATACAGTCAATTTTTAATGCATTTTCAAAAACTTTTGAACTTTAGATAGTTGCTAAGGTGCCACCATGGGGAGAATTGGCACCAAACTTGAGTGCACTTACACTGCTGTGCAAAATTTTGTGCATTTTCGTTCACGGGAAGGCAGTTTTAGTCAGAACAAAGAAGAACGAAGAAGAAGAAAAATAATACCAGCAAAAACAACAGGCAAAATTGTTCCAGTCTCATTCTCATGTATCTCATGTATGTAACTATCTAATATAAGTGATAATATTGGAACCTTGATGGCGCTTGATAATCCGGGTCCTTCAGATTCTTCTGACACTGACCGGGGCTCTGCGCTGGTAGCTCAGGGGATTCATCCTCCTCATCTTTGCCCTCCTCTTCCTCAACGTGACAGAAGAGGCCCAGACTCCCAGTGTCCTCCATGCCTGGGCAAAAATTGAGTGTGTGTCAAAATTCCTATTTATTCACCTTTTGAATTTATTTTCCCATGTACGATGGCTCAGGATGAGGATAATGTGGATTCATGATGTTATTCAAAATGTTATACTTTTATTTGTCCAGGGAAAATCTGCTCTAAATTTACTCTTTCATTAAGTAACGCTTTATTTATATAGCGACTTTTTAAAACATGTGGTTTTACATCGCTTCACAACGAGAGGATAAAAGAAAAGACATAAAAGACATAAAAACAACTTTAAGAGAAGAAAAAAACCCTTAAAAGCCATTTTAAAATAACATAATCATACACGTGTACAATACACACAAAGAACAAATCATACACACAACATAATCTAAACTGAAGAAGAGACCCCTAGTCATAGGAAGATTCAGCTGATCTAATTGGTTGGGGGAGACGATTCCAAAGAGTTGGGGCCAGAACTGCAAAAGCACGGTCCCCCTTAGTTTTGAGTCTAGAATTTGGGCTTACTAACAGACCTTGATCAGAGGACCTAAGTGACCTCATAGGCCAATACAGCGTCAGCAACTCACATGTATAGTCAGGGGCTAGGCTATTCAAGGCCTTGTAAGTGATTAAAAGGATCTTAAATTCAATTCTAAACTTAATGGGCAGCCAGTGCAGTGAGGTGAGAAATGGGGGTTATGTGGGCCCTCTGTTTTGTCCTAGATAAAAGTCTGGCTGCCACATTCTGGACCCGTTGTAGCTGAGCCAAGACTGCCTGGCTAAGGCAGGAGAACAATGCATTGCAATAATCTAAGCGTGAGAAAATTAAAAGTTAAAAGGCATCCAGTCCCTAATAGCACAGTTGTGGAGAGTGATAAAATTACTCTGATTATTGGGTTTAACAGATAAGTACAACTGAATATCATCAGCGTAACAATGGTATGAGATACAACCAAAACTGTTAAAAATCTGACCCAAGGGAAGCATGTATAGTGAGAACAGAATGGGGCCGAGGACCTTGAGGAACCCCGCACAACAGAGGGGGTAGGAGGAGAACCATTTCAGAGCTGTACCAGAAATGCCAACCCAACTGCTGAGCCCATCAATGAGGATGGCATGGTAAATAGTGTCAAGCAGCGCTTAAGTCAAGACGCACTAAGATGGAGTAGTCACCATTATCAGCACACATTAAGATGTTGTTAGTAACTCAAAGTGGGGCAGTCTCTGTACTGCGTTTTCATCGGAAACCAGATTGAAATTGATCAAAAATTGTGTGTCCCTCAGTCACTTCTAGAAGCTGCTCAGCTACTATTTTCTCAAGGATTGGTGATTAAGATTGCCTGCTTCACACACATCCCCACTTGGGGGTTGCACAGTAACACAACAGCCTTCTACTAGTGGCCACTGGGAGCTCCTCAATACAACCACAGTTAACTACTGTTGGCCAGTGGGAGCGCTTCCTGGAATAGCAACCTCACCATGGTGGAGCGGTTTGTGAGCCCCAGTGGCCCTGGGACTTATGTTGAGCACCAGGCCGGACACCAACCAGACAAATGGCATCTTGAAAAGACCTGAGAGGACCAGAAACATCAAGGGAAACCTTGCATGGAACAGGGACACTGCGACTCACTTATGGAGCCTGGCCTGGGACTGGTGCTGGTGCTGGCCTGGTGGCTGGGTGACCTTGTAGCTCAGCCAGGCACAGCCCAAAGAAGCAACATGGCTGCACTTTATTGGCTTCCCTTCCCGCTCATCCGCTCATTCCCATGTTCCCTGTGATCTGTGATGCATCAACTGGGCCAGCTAAGGGACTTTTTCCATAATTGTTGGCCATCAACTGAAAAGGACTAGTAATCAAGACCTCTACTACAATGCATATAGAGTGACTAAGATTGCTCAGTTGGGGGAGAGAAAGCTGGGGTGAGGCCTGCAGAGAGATGGGGCTTCTCCAGCATTTCTGTTTATTACATATTTGATACTATGAATTAGACATTGACGATCACCTTGGTTTGTATAAGACTTGTGTTATGGTAATAAATTCACCATTTTTGGTTCTTTTGAACTCCTTGACAGTCTTTTGTTGCACCGCTACATGTGGTAGGACTTTCCCCACCCCTCGGTCTGCCCCAACAACAACTTTATTAACAAACTTTAGAAAAAGAGCTGTAGACATACTTGGCTGCTGTCTGTTCTGCTCTCCCTCCTCGGGGAGTTCACCTCCACCTGCCTCCTCCTCTTCCTCCTCACACACAGGGAGAATCTCACAGCCATCTGCATCAGGGGATCAAGGTTTTTGTTTTTCATTTATCAATGAAAACTAGATCATTACTCCGTAGTGTAGCTCCCATCTCGACACTGTAGGACTGTAGGCCTAAATGATTTTGTAGCAAATATGGGCATTATTCTGGTGATATGAAATCTAAATCCATACTATGTTTACATGCACTGTGTGGACAGAGAGTTACGCCAAACTCCATTCAAAATCTGTCAATTTCTGTTGCCTTGGTAATCTACAAAGGTCCATACATTGTAGAGCATGAATTAAGACCTTTTACAAATCCTTGGGGTCTACTGGTAAATTCGCCATAGGCCTACAAGTAATCAAACAAGCGGCGCTTTTATTTTAGGTTTTACAATTGTTTCACACCGGTCATTAGGCTACCGCGCACTATTCTGGTCGAAGATTGGGGAGGAATCACATGCGAACCGATTCTGAAAGTTGACTTTTTTTGTGCTGCTTGGTGTATTAGATGCAGGCCGAATTGAACAATGTGTCATATCGACTCGTTTCAGTTCTTAAATTATATTCTCCGAGGTATGTACATTTGCCGATCTGCAAGTCAAATGTGCTTCATAGATGAGAGAAATGAAAGCGCCAAGGCCTTAAGTTATTACACAGAGAAGTAAGTCTGCCACTGACCTGCCCTCTCTAGTTTGACTCGAGGCTGCAGGAGAACATCCAGCTGTCTCCTCTGCCGGTCGATCTCCTGCTTGAAGCCCGAAGCCTCCTCCTCGTAACCGGCTACTGTTCTTTCTACAACCGCTAAGATTTCCCGGGCGGCTGCTGCCAGTCTCTCGGTGACGATTCCTCTCAGTATCTCAGCTTTAGACATGTTACTGAAACTCTCAGGTGTCCCGGAGTCCGCGGTGTTCTCGTGCATCCAGTGAAGCATCACTGAAGTATTTTACGGATAGTTTTTACTCCCTGAACAACGCGGTTTCGTTGTGATGGTTCCAGTCTGGGTGCATGCGCGAATGCCGTCCGACTAGAAACCGGGACGCCAGTGTGTAAAATTGTCCCCCAGACGCATAAGCTCCTCCCCAACGAATCTATAGCAAACACCTCATATTCAGTAAATTAATAGGCTACGAGCACGCACACACACACACACACACACACACACACACACACACACACGCGCGCACCTGCACCTGCCACAAAGTTGCAACATTACTACTTTGCAAGCACCAAGTGTCATGGAAACAGTAATAAAGCATTTCATTAATTAATAACTAATTGCACAATAAAAATAGGCATTGATAAATTTGTTCACAAATTAATTTATTAATCTATGAATAAATAGACTAAAAAGTAATTCATTATTTGATATTTTAATGGGCAATAAAAAGAGGAATTATAAAAAGAATTTACAAATGAAATATTAACCCATCAATAAATAGTTAAAATTAAAAAGGGACTTACAAAAACAACCATAAAACAGTCAATAAGTACATCATTTAAAAATACATAAATGAATTCATAAATAAATAATGGAATTTAAAAATCTATTTGAAAATGCAGTTTAGAAAGAGAAATAAATAACTGGATTCACAAATTGAATTAAGAATACAGATTTTAATCAAAAGGGCAATTTCCTTTCCCATTTGCATTTCCATTTCCCCGCTGCTTTTCCTTTTTCTATTAGCTATTCGATTTGCTTAGTCATTTAGCTTCTCCTTTTAGCCTCTCCATTCATGTTTCCACACTGAACAAGTTCTCGCACAGCTGCATCTGAGGGTCCTTGGGAAACTGGTTGACTTCTGATGTTTTGGTCCACTAAGCCCCCCCTGCCCCACCCCCCACCACCATGCCCACTTCCGGGCTAGGGACCTTTTGGTAGCGTCTTGTGCATGGGTTCTGCGTCTGGCAGTCCTGTTGGCATTGGAGTGAGTATTGTAAATTTGTACATAGTTCGTTTACCTTAGATCAATAGTCTATTGGGATTTCTGTTATTGCATTTCTAAAGTTTTTTCTCTCTGGGGTTAAACTGACCCCAAACACAATTTACGTTGCTGTTCTGGATAACATACATTTCTTTGTCTGTGAATGCTTTTTGTCAAACAAAATATGTTGTTTGTGTTGCCTGTAGTAGAAATTATACCATTATATACCATTCTATTCATTACGTATTAAGCACAATCTCATTCCTCAGTTAAACGCTGTCTCTGCCTTCAGTAATTTTCCATTCTTCACCAGTTTGAGATAAACAAAGGTTCTGCCCAGAGGTGGCCTTGAGTGTCCGGTAGGAACTGGATTTTGTTATGCACAGATGCAGCTTAATCGCATAATGTTTCAAGTATAAGAATGTGTCGGACTTCTCATGACTCAGCTGTTTCTACTACATGATTATAAGAAGGGTGGACAAAGCTCATTGGTTCGCTATTTGTCTCACACACTCGTTGGGTGGGCATTGCGCCTTGCTTGCAAGCAACAAAGATAACAGAAGGACAACTTCTCATCTCCAAGTCTCTTTATTTCAGAAAACTTCCACCACATGGCCCATATAACATATTTGGTGTAATAATAACGCTTTATGGTCATTTACTTATTTCTTCACTTTCTTTTAAATGTGCAGGCCCAGTTTGTAACAGGATTCATGTTTGTGCGTGTGAATTTTGAATTGATTATTAAATATGATATGAAATACAATGCTTTACATCATTTCCCCATCAAACATCCATTGATAGTTCTGTTGAAGAGGGAAAAGTGAAACTACAAAAACATAAATCCAACCAAGTTTTCTCACTGTTCAGCAAAACATGAACTCGCAATTTGAGTTTTGGTCCATTATTGCGGTGTTTCTCAACCACTGGGCCGCGGCCCATGTGTGGGCCGTGAGCGCCCTCTGGTGGGCCGCGAAATGTTTTCAAGTTGAAGCTCACTTTTTGCGTGTGTTTCAGCGGATGGACTGACTGTCACCAGGCTGCGCACTGGACTCATCCCTGACCACGTAGACACGCTCTTATTCTTAAATAAACCAGTAGATTGTCGTGCCATTGTTTCCAATACATAAACTGTGGCAGCGCCACAATATCGGCACGGCCGGTACAACATAAACAGTTAATCAATGTATAGAAATTGATCTAAATCGCTCTGTAATGCGTCTAATGTGCGCATCACGTCATGTCTGTCACTTGGCGATGCAGTAGCTCTGTACTCAACCTGACAGTCCGTCTCCCGTTCTGAAAACGTTCGTAAAAAAATATAAAATTCCACAATTTCCCCCGAACTCGCATGTGTTGTAACGGTAAAGAGTAACTTGATACTTTTCACGCTGTTCAACACTCAGAAAGTTAACATGAGTGCAGTGCAGAGACTTCATTGCATATTCCGCCAGTTGGGTTCTGTTGGACACAATGTAAAGACAATTTAAAGTAATTAACCGTAAAGAAAGTACATTTTCAGCCTGTGGGAAACACTGACGTCCGTTGTCGGGGGTCCGACTCTTTTGAATTATGCTTGGTTGAGTAACTTGTTGAGTAGGCCTAAAGACAGGTGTAAAAACACGCATTTTGTATTTTCTATCTCTTTTGTATAATAAATCCCTTTTGACTGAGAATGCCCTGCTTTTATGGTTTTATGTTGGCTTCTGGCACACTCATACAATCTTAAAGAACCTGTTTGTTTTTATTGTATTTATTTAATTCGAGGGCTCCCGCCTGTATAACAGGGAGTGTTGTTGTTGTAGTTCATTAATACATTTAGAATAGATTATTAGATTAGATTATTAGAATAGAATAGATTAGCCTGTTGTTTCTGGGACGCTGGAATACACTGTTGAGCCTTCTTGAGGTGTCGTGGGCCTAATTCAACGAAACATCGATGAAGGAGGGAGCCCACTTGATAACCCCGATGATTTGCCTACACTCACTCACCCTGAAGCTAGAGTAGGTAGCTGGTGAATGTTGCTGCCTGTCTGATGGTGCTGTAGACTTGTAGCCTGGTGTTTTCTATGGTATTCATTGGTATGGAAGTATATCATTCTGTTACACTCTGAATTGGGCCTCTATATGAATGCTCACCTTGGATTATGGCACAAAGGATATTAACATCATATCCTGTGCATTGATAAATGGTGGTGGGAGCACTTTTAACTATTCTGACCTGGTGCAGATCCATGAGGGATCAAAATGTCTAATGAGGGTGAATGGACTTCCTGCTGTGAGGGCTCTACTCTCTTCATCTATCGTTGCTGAAATAGCCCAGCACCTTATTTGATGTGCATGTAACTACTACTTATCCATTAGTGTTGTGTTTTCTCCCATTTGGTGACTCTTAATGACTTAAAAACTCTAGTAAAAGACCATTTCTCAAATTGTATTCTTTTCACACATGGGGTTGACCCAGGAAATACACAAAATCAATTGTTCACCCCAGTTAAGTCGCTTCTGGTCAAGATCAGGATGGAGAGCGGGGCCAAACTCTGCCCACTTGAGGTCAAACTTCAGTGTTTAAGCAATGTCGCTTTTCCTTCAAATACCCATTGAAAGTTCTTTTGAAACGAAGGGGAACAGAAACTACAAAAAATGTGGGGTTTTTTTTACGACTTGGATCCATTCGATGATGAGCTTTCTCCCACCTCATGAGTCTTCATGTGTGTTTTGAGGCAGTGGGCCTGAGTAAAGGCTTTGTCACAGACAGTGCACTGGTACGGTCTCTCCCCGCTGTGAGTCCTCATGTGGACGGTGAGGTGCTCGAGGCGAGAGGACGCTTTACCGCAAATCCCACATACAAAGGGTTTTTGACCAGAATGGACTCTCAGATGGGTGTTGAGGTGAGTCTTGCGTTTAAAGGACCGGCCACATTCTGTGCAGCAGTATGGCATCTCCCCGGTGTGGATCCTCATGTGAACCTTCAGATCTCCACTGATCGAAAAGGCCTTTCCACATTCGCTGCAAGGGTACGGCCTCTCCTTGGTGTGCGTTCTTAGGTGAGCCTTTAACCCAGAACTCATACGGAATGTTTTGCAGCAAACATCGCAGAGGTATGGTTTCTCTCTAACCGTGTGAATCCTCTCATGCGATTTCAGTGTTCCAGGAAGTTTGAAGCGCTTCTCACAAAACTGACAGCTGTAGCGCCTTTCCCCTGTGTGGACCGACCTGTGGCGGGATAAAGAGCCAAGGTCAGAGAAAGATTTACTGCACACACTGCAGCGGAACGGCTTCTCACCCGTGTGGATCCTGCGGTGAGCTTTGACCTGTGCCTTTAGACCAAACGCTTTATGGCAAATATCGCATTTATGCGGTTTATCCACTGAATGGACCCAATGGTGATTGCTCAACTTTGATTTATGAGCAAATGTTTTATGGCAAACAGCACATTTGTGTGGTTTATCCACCACATGGACCCACTGGTGATTGTTCAAGCCTGACTTCTGAGTAAATGCTTTATGGCAAATATTGCATTCATATGGCCTCTCTCCTGTGTGTAAAGTGGCGTGCTCGTTGAGGCCACTCATTGACATGAAAGACTTTCCACAAACAGGACAGTCGTGAGATTTTTGGTGACTTTGCAGATGACCCCTCAACGCCTCTGCAGATTCCAAATGTTCTCCGCACACCCCGCACAGACATCCTGGATCGTCCACGTGACTCCAGGCGTGTTTGATCAAAATGCGCATTGACCCGTGCAGAGATCCACAGACTTTACAGGAGAGAAAAGAGTTACTGTTCTCAATCACAGTCTTTGGAGAAGATTGGATCACTTTCCTGCTCTTGGCCCTAAAACAAGAACGTCTCGCGTACCGCTTCCTTGTTGCAAGTTTGCTCTCCTTCAGGTCCTCATCACTCTCATCTGGTTTCCAATCATCATCTCTGTCATCTTGCTTCTCATCTTCATCACTGGTGTCCCATTCACTCTCAGCTGGAGTGTCATTGGTTTGCTCTGCTTCTCCACTCCGATCTTCTCCGTCATCCGCTTCCTCTTCTTCCATCTGTTGTGATGTCAAGTTGTTGGACAGAAGGTCTGCTCTGTCGCTTTCTACTCTCTGAGTAGGGTTGTTGCCGGAACTAGGAGCAGAAATAAAAAAGTTAAAAAGTTACATTATACACTGATTGATTCACTTAACTTTGTCTGCAAGCACATGCATACAAGGGATGTGTTTGGAGTCCATAAGAGTCAGCTATCTTCAAGAATCAAGAATCCACAAAGCATTTCAACATGGCATATATGGGTGGAGACCGGCACCAACACGGGCAGGTTAGGAGTTTCATTCCTAACTGGGAGCCGCCCATACTAATGATTTATACATTCATGCCACCGTAAGACACTTTGGATAAAAGCTCCTACCCAATGACATCATTTGTGTTATGTAATGTCATGTTACCTTCAGTGTTGGGGGTAACGAGTTACGTCATAGAACGCGTTCTGTAATATTATTACTTATCTGAGTAACAGAGTAGAGTAACGAGTTACAGTTTTAAATGAAGTAATATTATTACAGTTACTTTTTTAAGTAACTGTAATAATATTGGTGTACAGTACAACAATGGCGGATTCAGAGGCGGCTCGCTTAACATTTTCAGGGTGGAAATATTCACATTATTTTTACCTTAAACGAAGAGGCAGGTAAAAACATTAAAGTCAAGTTTTGCCCTTATAAGGTACTATCTACCGCCATTGCCTACACAGTGTTGTTTTCTTTTTCAAGAGCTCACTGTGAGCTTGTAGGCATTATGCTACTTAATCCCCATTTAGGCACTTTATTTTATTTACTTATTTATTTTTTGTTAGTATTTCCTGCTAATCACAAGTTTTTAAGAGTGAAGAGGTTGTTTTATCTCTTTAAATAAAGAGTTGAAATACATTATTTTGTGCCGGTGTCCGACTTGTCAGCATAATTGCCTTGAGTGAAAGTACTTAAGTAATATAACTAGTAACCATATACAGAAAGTAATAAAGTAACTTAATCACACTACTTTAAATGAGGAGTAATAAGTAATAAATAATATATTACATTTTGAAAGTAACTTCCCCAACACTGGTTACCTTGCATACGGCCTGGTTTCATCATTTGTCATCATCATGGTAGAGGTGGACAGAGAATCTTTGGTGGCGTCGTCTTTTCTCTGTGAAAGGTGAAGCTCTTCCTCGCTGGCCTGGTGCTCCTCTCCTGCCTAAAAGAAACCAAGAGTTTTGTTCCCAAATGACACTTCCTCTAAAAATAAGTGACACCTACTAATACAAAATGGCTGACAGCACAAAATTAAACCAAAAATGATGGTACTTTTTAAAAGGACAGTAGCTAAGTTAAATCCTTGTTTGACAAAATGAGAAGACTTTTACAAACTGGATCCTGTAGATTTTTATCAAAATTGATTGATGAATTTCAGGAATAAGGAAGACGTCCTGAGCCTTGTGGAGCAAGGACAAACTGTAGTTCCTGTAGCAGCTTTCAAGCAAACCGATAGAGTCGAGACGTACGGCTCCGTAAGCGTTTTTTGACACCGACTCTCCAGCCACCAGACTCATATGGGATTTTAACTTTAGCGATAGCTGCCAAACTACACAACAGAGAACCCCTTGAGTCTCCGTGATCAGAAAACAATACTAAAGGTTGCTGTAATGTTCCTCGGTTACTAATATTTCAACCTCGTTAGTGCCTAATTGTATTTTTTTCTGTCACTTCTGTGTTTAAAACGACACCAAACACTACAATATCCATGATCCTTAGAGGCTGTTACTATGGTGATAGCACAACAAACTTGCAATGCCTACCTGCTTTGGAGACTTTGCTTTTTTTCCCCGAGTGTAAACCTTATAGCGTCATGTTGGTGTAGAGATGACAGCTGTGTAGTGCTGCAGCGCACCAGCGAGCTAACCAGCAGTTCTCTGATACCTGCTTTGAGTTGATTAAACTTACCTAATGAGTCAGATCCACCACTCCCTCGCCGACTGAGACGATGGAAAACGGTAGAATAAAGTGTGACCAATAAGTCTATCTTGTATGACTAGCTCTAGATATACTTTGTCTCTCCCACATGACAAAACGACGAAGTGAGCTCTGTAATTGGGGGACTTTGACAGCACAATTCTCTCTGGGATGAGTAGTTCATTCACCCCCAACATTCTCATCCTCCAATGTTTATTGCTTGCATCCAATGTTGACAGCAGAATGCTTTTAAGCATTTGATTCAATCTTTCCTACAATCCTCTGTGATGTACACCACCAGTGGGATTAAAGGTCCATTTCCACTCCTTTCTGTGGCAAGGACTGTTCAATTTTGTCTTTCAATGCCTGCAAGACTTCTTTCAGTTCTCTTTCCATCGAGATGAAGTTGGTCCCATTGTCAGATCTAAGTTCACTTACTTGGCCTCGTCTAAGTGTAGTTCTACAAATGTTTTGAGCCCAAAAAAATGGCTCCTACAGTAAATGAAGCTAAAGTGGTGTAGTGGATGAAGACTTGTATGGGCATTGCAAGTACTGCAACCAATGTCTAACCTAGCAAATTACTACAAAACATGACAAAGTACCTTCAGTCGGATGTACAGGGCTGAATTCCCTGCTCCAATTGACTTGATGGACCTGTGGATCTCCTCTGGTGTCCATGTCTTCAGTTTCAGTGGCTGTAGTCTCTTGCTTCGGTCAGTTGTGAAGAGGTCAAAAAGTTTGTTTCTTCCAGCCAGTTGAGGGAAGCTGGAGCTTAGCAGGTCCAGGAAGTCTGCCTCCTGTAGGCCACGGGGACACTTCACCTCCTGCACACGACACTTCTTAAACACTTAAGACACAGAGAGATATTCACCACAAGGTTAATTCAGCTCAATTCAGCTTTATTGTCATTGCACCTTACACAAGAGCACAATGAAGTAAAAAATCCTCAGGTCGCGCTTCACCATCTGGCAGTCCAACAGACGAATCTGGGTTTGTCGGCTGCCAGGAGAACGCTACCTGCCCAAATGCATAGCTTAAGTTGAAGCTAAAACGAAGCTAAAACAATAACGAGTTTATCAATTATTGGATAATGTTGTGAACTAGATATAAGCCTGTGCAGGACCAGGCTAATGTAGGTGATGATAGTTCTGTTTAACATTGAGAGCGGGTGTGGACGGTGGGGGGGTGGGGTCTGGGGCTCAGTACTCAGTACAGAACTTCCTGTCGACCCTTCTGGAGGTGGTGTGGGCTTAATTCAACCAAACATCTCTGATGTGAGCACAACATATTTTATAGAAATGGCTCCAATGGTATTACCATAATATCTTGTGTACTTGCAGATGTAGCCTACATTTACAAATCAAGCAACATACATTGTTATTGGACATCTCAATTTGGAATTAAACTCTTTAAATTTACCATTGTTTGAGAGTACACTGATCTGGGAGTCCTCCAGCATGCAGACCCTGAGATCTAGGTGGCTCGATGCTTCACTGAGCCGAGGTCTCCCTGGCTTCCTCCTCTCAAACTGCCTTCTGAGAGAAAATATTTTTTAAGATTAAGATTGGCAGCAGGGTTAATAAAGGGATGATACACTAATTTGGCCTGTAGTCCTCTGGGAGCAGAATACAGATATCAATATCAGTATCACCATACATTAGCTTAACGCTAGTGTTACATTACTTCTGATTAGAGGAGCTAACTATCCATCACTATAATATACAAATTAGATTTGTTATTACTAAATATACATTTTCACACATTGACTGAAAAGACCTCCTTTAGAAACAACTACAACCAAGAAAAGAACAAATTAAAATTCAAGCCAAAAATCAAACAATGCTTTTGTCATAGCCTTGTATATGAGTGTGACTGCCCAACACACCCAAATTGTTCCAGTCTCATTCTCATGTAAACTATCTGTAAGTGATAATATTAGGAGTATGTGATTGGAACCTTGATGGTGTTTGATAATCCGGGTCCTTCAGATTCTCCTGACGCTGACTGGGGCTCTGCGCTGGTAGCTCAGGGGATTCATCCTCCTCATCTTCGCCCTCCTCTTCCTCAACATGGCAGAAGAGGCCCAGACTCCCAGTGTCCTCCACGCCTGGGCAAAAACTGAGTATGTCAACACTCCCATTTATTCACCCTTTTTGAATTTATTTTTCACACATTCCCACTTGGGGGTTGCACAGTCATGTGACAGTCTTCTACTACTGGCCACTGGGAGCTGCCCAATACAACCACAGTTAACTACTGTTGGCCGATGGGAGCCATTCCTGGAATAGCAACCTCATGCAACGGTTTGTGAGCCCCAGTGGCCCTGGGACTTATGTTGAGCACCAGGTCGGACACCAACCAGACAAATAGCATCTTGAAAAGACCTGAGAGTTCCGAAAACATCAAGGGAAACCTTGTATGGGACAGGGACACTGCGACTCGCTCCTGGAGCCTGGCCTGGGACTGGTGCTGGCCAGTGAGTGCCTGGTAGCTGGGTCACCCTGTAGCTCAGCCAGGCACAGCCCAAAGAAGCAACATGGGCTGTGGCATCCCTGGACGGATACCACCTTAAAATGGCTTCCCTTCTTGCTTTAACCTACAATTCCCATGTTCCATGTGACCTTTGATGGATCAACTGGGCCAGCTGTGGGACTTTTTGCATAATTGTTGGCCATCAGCTGAAAGTGGTTGGCAATGAAGATAATGCAGGTACTTGCAAGCTTATGCAATCCTGCAGTAGTGGTGCAACATTGAGACAAGACACAGACAAGTGCTCTTACCTTTTTTGGTTCCTGATAATGTTGAAAATGTCTTGTGAGAAGAAAAATGCTGCTACCAGAGAACTGGATGATGAGCACTGACACATTGACCTGGCTTGGAAAGGAAGGAGCCAAGCATCTTTCAGAGGAGCACTGATGTGGTCTGAAGGAGTTTTTGAGTGCAACTCCAGCACTACAACCCTCCTTTCTGCAAGGAATGGCTCCTGAAATGACTACTGCCATCGGAGGAATGCATGCAGCAGCTCAATGTTTGAAGATGGGTGCAGCAGAACCAAAGTCCTCAAGAAGGGAATTTAAAGAAAATGTTAGCATGTGCCTGACAGCTAAGGTGGATTTTTTTGGTTCTTTTGAACTCCTTGACTGTCTTTTGTTGCACCACTACATGTGGTTGGACTTTCCCTTGGTCTGCCACAGGGCCTGCTGCCGAGCTCACCACCCACAAGGCGAAGGGTAGGGTTCTAGTGCAATGCCTGTCGGGCAACAGGCAGGAGTGGAGCAGACTGAGACAGGATGGACCTTGGCGACAGAGATTGGCCAAACATGGAACGTAACCTCTCCAGAGGGGAAGGAGCCGGATCTGGTGTCGAGGTTGAGAAATATAAGTAGATACTGGAACCAAACTCCTCAATAGAGGGTGGTCTCTCTCTCTCCTATTCAGGAGTTGTCCAGGATGAGAGGTAGGGGAATCGAAACAGGACGGACAAACCCCGTCTTTATTTGTCACACGCAACCATCAACGTATGCACACACGTGCACGGCGGCCAGCACACACACACACACATGCTTAATGGCGCCATGAAATTTGTCCTCCGCATTTCTCCCATCCTGGCTCGTCCTTCCTCCATGGGGCAGGCCAGGAGCAGTGGGCAGCTTACAGCGCCCGGGGACCAACTTCTTTTTGACCCTCGCTGGTCAGGCGACGATCTCCTTGCATATTTTTTAGTGGGGGGTTCTTATTGATGTTATATGGAGGGAACCCCAAGTGAGCACGGGGAGAACATGCAAACTCCACACAGAAAGGCCCCTTTTTACGAGATAATCCACCTGGGCACTAGGCACCGAGGGCATGGTGAGAACATACCCCCAGTGCCAACAGCGACCCAGGCGGGAATCGAACCCAACCTTCTTGCTGTGAGGCGACAGCGGTACCACTGCGCCACCGTGCCCTCTATACGTATGTAACCAGCGGGTGTGGGGATAAAGTCCCCGGCTGGCTGCTGCACAGGTGGAATTTGTCTTAGTGGACAAGAGGGTCAACTCAATACTACTATGAGTTGCTGAGGGGAAAACTCTGACTGTTGTTTGCGCCTATGTGCCTTACAGCAATTTGGAATACCCATCCTTCTTGGTGGGCTGCTGGAGAAGGCTGTGGATACTTCATGATTGACAAATCTCTTCAATATCACATGATTTTCAGGAACAGTGCCTTTTAGATTGGTAGACAGTGCTAATTGTCACTACCTTTTAAAAAGGAGACCAGGTTTGTTCCAACCATGGCGAGATCACACTACTCAACCTCCCTGGGAAAGCCTATGCCATGGTGCTAGAAAGGACACTCACTGCCAATGGGTCAACCTCAGATTCAGGAGGAAGAATGTATATTTTGTCCGAGTCAAAGAGCAGTCAATCAACTTTTCACCCTCTCACAGATAATCGAGAGGTCATGGGAATCTGCTTAACCTATCTGTAAACTGGCTCAAACACTGATTATAAACAACTTTATTAAGAAACTTTAGAAAGAGAACTGTAAAGACATACTTGGTTTGTCCTGCTCTTCCTCCTCAGGCAGTTCACCTCCACCTGACTCCTCCTTTTCCTCCTCACACACAGCGGGGAGCCCAAGGTCATCTGGATCAGGGATAAAGGTTTTTTTTATTTTTATTTATCAATCTTTCTATCGATATATTCATCCGTTAATCTATCAATCTAGCCATCCATCTAGCTATCATCTCAGTCCTTGAAAGCCACAGAGAAGAAATTCCAAGTAGTGAAAAATAGATAATTACTTCATAGTTTATCTCCTGTCCTAAAAGAAGGGGACTACATCATTTAGTAGCATATATGGGTAAAAGTAAAAACTAAAAACATGTCTCTTTACTGTGGCTTTTGATTGGGTCTTGCTTGAATCCACTGCTGTTTGTCGTGTATACGTGTGAATGTGTGTCCTACACATATTTTTGTGATCTGTTACCATGTATATCTGCTCTGCTTTCTCCTTGCGAGACAACTGTACGTGCTAGACTTGAGGTTCACTATGAAACCAAACCCCTTAATTTTATCCCATGTCCTTAAGTTCTCATTACATAGACATTAATTATCCATTAAAAGTAACATAGGTTTAAAAAAGTAAGGTTAGTATCATGGGTTTATAATGGATTTATTCATGGGTTGGCTCACAGAGACACTGGTAATTAAGGGATTTTGTATGCCTTTTGTGCAGGTTTACAGGTTATTAGTTATTAATGGAAAGTTCCTGTCTCCCTGAATTTTACATTAAATTAGAAAGTAAGCAGTCAAACATTAAGGGGTGTTTAAGTAGGTTTTGATGTGGTCTCCTCCATTAACTCATTTTAAGAGGATTGGATGAATTTTGGATGAATTAAGGGGTGAATTCATGTAAATGTGAGGGTATTTTAAGGGATTACTGGTTCGAAGAGGTTGAAGGATAATTATTACTATTATAACACAGAGAAGTAAGTCTGCCACTGACCTGCCCTCTCTAGTTTGACTCGAGGCTGCAGGAGAACATCCAGCTGTCTCCTCTGCCGGTCGATCTCCTGCTTGAAGCCCGAAGCCTCCTCCTCGTAACCGGCTACTGTTCTTTCTACAACCGCTAAGATTTCCCGGGCGGCTGCTGCCAGTCTCTCGGTGACGATTCCTCTCAGTATCTCAGCTTTAGACATGTTACTGAAACTCTCGAGCGTCCCGGAGTCCGCGTGCATCATGTTAACCAGCAAGAAAGTTGTTTTTTCCCGTTCACAGAACAACGCGGTTACGCTGTGATAATGGCGAGTTCCTGTTTTGGTGCATGCGCAAATGCCGTCCGACTCGAAACCATCGGGCCCCATCGTAACAGCAGCGTGAAGCCAGCCACAATAAGGAAACTTCGTGTTTTATTCATAGTACCGTTCCAGTTTTGGGTGCATGAGTAAATGCTTTCCGATAAGAGCGATTGCAGCAGAGGGGAAACCACTCACGGATTGGTGGCGCTCGAGGCTCACAGTAAGTCCATAATGAAGTGGTGTCGATGGAGGATTTGTACGACATCAGAAATGACGAAGGGTCATTTTCGGACACACTAGTTGAATGTAGATATGGTGCATTTCTCTCTTCTCTATTAGTAGAAATGAATACGATACATATTGTATGTAAGTGGCCCCACATACAATGGCAACAGGTTTCTTAATATCTATACATTTTCTTATTCCTCTCCTCCTGTAGATTCAATTTCACCTCAATTTCAATGGGGCGCAATTTGTAATTTTCCCAGCCACACTACTTAAATGTGGAAATAGTGCCCCTTTCCTCTTTTTGTGTGAATTAATGCAGTTTATCCGTTACTCGTAGGCTACATCTGCATTGGCGTAATGTTTGTCACTATCTTAACCGTTTTGTTTTTTTTTTGGAGGTGATGTTTTGTGACATCTTTACACTTCTGTTCTGAGATTAACATGTTTTATTTATTTGCAACGAGAGAAATACCATTTCGTTAATTGGGACTTTTATTTTGAAGGGTCCGAACAAAATTCTACCTGCTGTTTCGATGGGTTCCATGGTTTCGAGTCGGACGGCATTTGCGCATGCACCGAAACAGGAACGCGCCTTTATCACAGCGTAACCGCGTTGTTCTGTGAACGAAAAAAAACCAAAACAACTTTCTTGCTGGTTAACATGATGCACGCGGACTCTGGGACGCTCGAGAGCTTCAGCAACATGTCTAAAGCTGAGATACTGAGAGGAATCGTCACCGAGAGACTGGCAGCAGCCGCCCGGGAAATCTTAGCGGTTGTAGAAAGAACGGTAGCCGGTTACGAGGAGGAGGCTTCGGCCTTCAAGCAGGAGATCGACCGGCAGAGGAGACAGCTGGATGTTCTCCTGCAGCCTCGAGTCAAACTAGAGAGACTCGGTCAGTGGAAGACTTTACTTCTCTATACTAGATACTGTCTTGTCAATGGAGAAAAAAGTTGAATTCAAAAAGTTACAAATTCAGCCTGCACCCAATACACCAATTAGCACTTATTATAATACAAAGTAAACTTTCGGAATCGATTAGCTTGTGATTCCCACAATCTTCTTTTACACCAAAGCACACCATAGTGCGCGCTAATGACCAGTGTGAACCAGTTGTAAAAGTTGAAATTTTAAGAGTAAAGTGCTGCTTGGTAGATCATTTGTACGCCGAATTTACCAGTAGACTTGAATGATTTCCTAAAGGTCTTAGGTCATGTTATACCAGGCAAGTACCTTTTTCCGATTAGCAAGGCAGCAAAAACTAACCGAGTTTCTAACTGAATTTGGTGTACTATTCTCTCCATACAGTTTGGGCAACCATAAGTCACAGCCTCACTCCCCAGAGGAATAATAATATTATCAGAAGTGTAGAGAACTTATTTTAACAGGGGAATGAATTCATATCAACATGTCCACAATGCAAGTCAATAGAGAGAATCAGCATGGAAGCGCCAGTGTCAACAACAACAAGGCAGAACAAACAATATGAATATGGAAATCCTTATTGACGAACATGGTTTGCAATAATTTGAAATACTTTTCTATTTTCCACTACTCAAATTTCTTCTCTATGACTTTGAAGGACAGATGATAGCTAGATTGATAGATAAATGGATGGATAGCTTGATAAATTAAAAAAAAAAAATACTGTATATAACCTTGATCCCTTATCCAGGTAATTTTGAGCTGCTCCCGGTGTGTGAGGAGGAAGACGAGGAGGCAGGAAGAGGTGAACTCCCTGCGAATGAAGAGCAGCACAGGCAGCAGCCAAGTATGTCTTTACAGTTCTCTTTCTAAAGTTTGTTAATAAAGTTGTTTATAATCAGTGTTTGAGCCGGTTCAAAAGAGTAGTGTTGCCACCTAGAGGCCTAAAAGATCACAGGAGCAACCCAGCCAACGAACAGAAACAGGTGAGTGTGTCAGTGTTTAGACTAGAGAGAAACTTCTCAACCGTAAAGAAAGAAAGAAACTCATAACTCTGGTCCAGACTTACTGAGATTGTGTTGCGAGACATTTTTTTGAGCCAACACCTGTTCCTAAAATAAAGCGATGCGAGTGAAAAGTGAATGGCGTCGATTGGTTTCATCCTGTACTAACAAAAGCAGTACGTCAACGAATACAGCGAGCAACGTCTTGCTCTAGTGAAAAATCGGTTGTCTTGTCTCTATTGTGCAAACCTTTGTGCACCTCCTCCAAACTGTCTTCATTGGTTGAAATCCCACATGCTCCACCTGTCATTACATTGCATTACATCATTTAGCAGACACTTTTGTCCAAAATGACTTACAATTAGACTTGGTCCGATATTCGATATTATTGAGTATCGCGATATTTCGTGAATAACGCGATACTCCTGCGACATTGAATATTAATATTAATTCAAGTGGGTCCAAAGAGAAAGAGAGAGGAAGAGATAAGTCTTCAGTCTCCGGCGAAAGATGGTTAATGATTCAACAAGAGCTCATTCCACCATTGTGGTGTCGGGGATGAGAAGACTCGCGACTTCTGAGTCACGTAGCGACAGAGGGGCGAGGCGACCTGCGAGGGGGGGAGGAGTGGAGCGAACGTGCCGGAGTTTGGAACATGACCAGCGATTGTACATATAGGGAGGGGCAGTCTGACGTACTGCTCTGTAGGAGAGTACCGGTGTCTTAAATTTGATGCGAGCGGAGATCGGAAGCTAAAGGCCCTGACACACCAGGCCGACGGTTGGCCGTCAGCCAATGTCGGGCCGTCGGTAAGCGTCGGTGTCCCTAGTTTTTGCGGTGTGTCCCGCACCGTCGGCACTAGTCGGACCCTGTCGGCGTCTTTTCGGCCGATTGAGCGTGTTGAATCGGCGTCGGAGCCCGTCGGTGAGAGAGATCACTCTGATTGATAGTTCGTTGTTTTGTCTCTGGATGATTGGACTGATAAATTCCTTCAACATGTGGAACTGAACAGGAAAGAGCCGAGCGAAATTTTTAAAATTGGAGGTTTCATTTATCTCCAGCTCTCGACGCAGGTTCGGGAAAGCCCCTTGAGCCTGTTGCTGGAGTATTCATGATTTCACCCATTTAGTGCGGTTTCTCCTTATTTTTCACCTCTGCCTCTTTCTTTGTTCTTCCACAACCAAAAGACCAAGGGCTGACAACGCCAGTGCCATTTGCAACTTCTTATCAGACATAAGGTATGGAGAGTTATTTCCCCTCACGTAGGCGCAGAACGTACGTGCTAGTTGGCCGTTGGGTGTAGTCTTTGCGGTGTGTTCAAGTGCAACTTTTTGGACCAGACACAGGCGACGTGAGGCGACGCAACAGTCGGCCTTCGTCGCCGCTGGTTCTTTGACGTCGGTTTGGTGTGTCAGGGCCTTAATGAAGTGACTGGTAGAAGGGAGTGACACGAGAGAATTTTGGTTGTTCTGAATTGTTGCTCCATTCCTAATCAACATGGACGATCGTCTTATCACAGAAGTGCAAGTCTGTCTGACCCACAGCATCCCATTCTACAAAGATATCTAAGGAAGAAAAGCAAGAATCCTACTAAAAACAATGGGTCAAGAGAAAATAGTTGGAACCTGTGTTAAAGTTCTTGAAATAATCAGTGTTGATAGTAGGGGTAGTATCAGGACCCACAAACCGCCTCGTTATGATAAGGTTACCATTCCAGGAAGGGCTCCCACTAGTCACCAGTAGTAAACTGTGGTTGTACTGGTTAACCCCCATTGGCCAATATTGGAAGACTGTCGCTGTATTGTGCAGCCCCCGGGTGGGAATGTGTGTAACTCTATGAATTTGAAGCAGGGCAGTGTTGAAGAAGTGTAAATGTAGAGCAAATACTCCCTGGATAAATAAAAGTAAAAAAAAAAAAATGAAAAACATCATGAAGCACATTCCCTCATCCTGAACCATCATACTTGGAACATAAATTCAAAAGGGTTTTGACACACTCAACTTTTTTTTGTCCAGGTGTTGAGGACCCCGGGAGCCTGGGCCTCCTCTGCCATATTGAAGAAGAGGAGGGTGATGATGATGAGGAGGATGAAACTCCTGAGCCCCTGAGTCCCATTCCGCTTTGTGATAATCTGAAGGACCCGGAGTATCAGCTTCCATCAAGGTTCAAACGCAGAGGCTCCTAATATCATCACTTATATTAGATAGCTAGCATGAGAATGAAACGGGGACGATTTGGGTGTGGAGCAGCAAAAATTTTTTGTTTTTTTTCTTTGAATTTGATCACGTCTTTTTGTCAGCTGTAGTTTCTAGAAGCAGTCTGAGAGTAAAAAAAAAATCTTTGTTGCTAGGAAGTTTTATACCAGGGCCAGTTTGTATAAAGCCGCTAAAATAAGTAAGTAAAATTTTGGTCTTACAAGTACATCAAAATTCTGAGGCAAATTTGATCTCATCCTTCAGAAGTAAGAATAAGTGTTGTGCATAAAAAACAGTTTTGCGTTGAGAATTTTCTCAGCTCCTAAATTATTTCAGAGAGCTCTGGAGGTGTCCTAAAGGGATAATTATAATTCTCTGTCGAATTGCCTACAGTGGTGCAAGCATTTATGGTCCTGCGTCTGTGATTTTGCATGTACACCATCAAAATACTAGACGGCAGTAGCGGCGTGCTTTGTTAACACTGAAGTAATAACAGAAGAAGTAGTAGTGTTTACATTCTCTGAAGCTCATGTTCTGGGATATTTCTCACCATGAATTCAGTGACATCTGGTAATCTTTATAATTTGGGGGATGAAGTGTCCTACAAATCGATATTTTTTGCAGCCATCCTCGGCTCATCTCTCTTCTATCTGCTACCTTGTCTTCACTATCCCGCGGACATCAACCGGATACAGATAGGAGGAAATACGAAGCGGGCCAATCGCAGTTCATGCGGTAGTTACCTCGCCATATGCGTAATTACATTTTTTGGAGAGGTGCGCGTAAGCTACGACGGGAGTAGGTACGCCGTTGGTTCGCGGCGGAAGTATAATTTTCCCTTTACGTGCACAGGGGCGGAGACCACGCACCTTTTGAAGAAAGAAGGGATATTTTGACGGTGATTTACAATGTATAGTAATTAAAGTACTTTCTGTGGATTCTTAGAAAGGTATGAAAAATAAAATTTGAAATATGAAAATGTATCATGTGTATTGTAGTTATAGTCAGCACCTCCAGAAGTAATGTGAGACTAGTGTGAAGCCTGTAGTCCGCTCCCAGAGGACTTTCGGGCAATTCAGAGCTAATGCATTGACAGATATTAACCCTGCTGCCGATATTCATCTTTCAGATTATTTTCTCCCAGCGATCAGTCAGAGAGGAGGAAGCGAGGAAGATCTCGGATCATTGAAACGCAGCACTACGTATATCTCAGGGTCTGCGTGCTGGAGGACTCCCGGAGTGTTCTCTCAAACAGCGGTATATATTAAGAGTTTAGGTCCAGCACCTTTGTTTGGATTACACTTTGACCCCCAAGAAAAGATTTTTCACGTCACTGAGTACTTTAACCCTCTGGTGAATTTGTCTCTGTGTCAGTGACATGCCGGGTACAGATGGTGAAGTGTCCCCGTGGCCTACAGGAGGCGGACTTCCTGGTCCTGCTGAGGTCCAGGTTCCCTCGGCTGGCTGGAGGAAACAAACCTTTTGACCTCTTCACAGCCGACAGCAGCAGGAAACTACAGCCGCTGAAACTAAAGACTCTGACACCAGAAGAGATCCACAGGTCCATCAAGTCCTCTGGGAAAGGAAGATCCGCCCTGTACATCCGACTGAAGGTAGGACTTGGTGAAGTGGTTCAACAGTTGCTCGGGCAAAAATAATTCCCCAGTCAGTAGAATTGATAAGTCCTCTGATGCTGCTTCATTAAAACTGCAGTTAGTGGTAAAGTGAGGAGATGCAGGCTCACCTCTGTCTCCGTATGGCAGCCATCTGGACCCTGCAGCCAACTCCTAACAAAGGAGTAAAAGTGAAGGATTTTTGCTTTTACTTTTCTCTATGGACCAAAATTTCTGGTTTGATAAATACGGGCCCTGAAGTTCATCAATCCATATCGCTAAAGTGTCAAGTATCCAGTCTTTAAATGCCTCGCATCTTGTCAAACAATAATTGAACTTAGTTACTATCCTTTAAAAATAACCAGCATTTGTTGTAATTTTGTGCTGTTGGTCATTCCAGTTTTCTAAATTGTGGAAATCTCATCTGGGAACAAAACTCTTGATTTCCTACAGGCAGGAGAGGAACACCAGGATGAGCTCGATCCTTTACAGAGAAAAGACGAAGCCACCGAAGATTTTCCATCCACCTCTGCTATAATAATTACAAGTGAGCAAACCGACCTACACACAAGGTAATTCAAATAGAAAGGGAATGTGAACCGTTTGTGAGCTGGGTATTGAAAATATAACCTCAAATATCGGAACTTCGTTGTTTAGGAGCTTTTATCCAAAGCGTCTTACAGTGGCATAAATGTATATATCGTTAGTATGGGTGGCCTCCAGTCAGGGATCAAGCCCCTAACCTTCGCAGGGTTCATGCCTCGTTCTACACATATATGCCATGTTGAAATGCTTAGCCAAATGTTTTTGTGGATTCTTAGAAAGGTATGAAAAATACAATTTGAAATATGAAAATGTATCATGTGTATTGTAGTTATAGTCAGCACCTCCAGAAGTAATGTTCTGCTCTTGAGAAGTAATGTAACACCAGTGTGAAGCCTGTAGTCCGCTCCCAGAGGACTTCCGGCAATTCAGAGCTAATGCACTGACAGATATTAACCCTGCTGCCAATATTCATCTTTCAGATTATTTCCTCCCAGCGATCAGTCTGAGAGGAGGAAACGAGGAAGACCTCGGATCAGTGAAACGCAGCACTACCTAAATCTCAGGGTCAGCATGCTGGAGGACTCCCAGACTGACGTGCTCTCAAGCGTCGGTACATTTAAAGGTATAATATGTAACATTTCCGCATTAAAATATCTAAAAACGACTAGACCTATGTTATATATTTTTTTTGAGTTGTGTACTTACATTATCCCAAATGTTTCCAACAATGTTCAAACCCAGAGAAATCCGTAATTTTATTCAAGGTAACGGTGCGTTTCATTTGGTCGCCTGTCAATGGCGTCATATCCCCTTTACCCCCTAACTTCCGGGGAAACACGGGAAACACCAGCTGATACGTCAGAGAGTGAGGAAGGAAGTCGGCCAACTAGCTAGCTAGCCACTCTAGCCACTAGGGCTGCAGCTAACGATTATTTTCATTGTCGATTAATCTGTCGATTATTTTCTCGATTAATCGATTAGTTGTTTGGTCTATAAAATGTCAGAAAATGGTGAAAAATGTCGATCAGTGTTTCCCAAAGCCCAAGATGACGTCCTCAAATGTTTTGTTTTGTCCACAACCCAAAGATATTCACTTTACTGTCACAGAGGAGTAAAGAAACCAGAAAATATTCACATTTAAGAAGCTGGAATCAGAGAATTTTGACTTATTTTTCTTAAAAAATTACTCAAACCGATTAATCGATTATCAAAATAGTTGGCGATTAATTTAATAGTTGACAACTAATCGATTAATCGTTGCAGCTCTACTAGCCACTCTGTTGTTTTTTTGATTCTACTGTTTTTATTGCTCACTTGTGATGGATCACGATTATTCATTCCCGTTTGCTGCGTGTTCTGTCGCTGAAGCTGTCCCCGTGAAAAAAAACTCCCATGATCCCACGCTACTTCACGACATCATCAAACTACGTCTTGTGTTATTGTTTTGATTGAGAGACCCCTAGCGGCAGAAATTGCATACTGTGCGTTTAAAGATTTGAATCCCAAATTGAGATATCCAATATGGATGGATGTTGATTGATTGATAAATATATGGCTACATTTACTAATATACAGGCTGGTTGTTAGAGGAAAAGGGTGAGAGCATGTACTGTATGTCATAAGGGTTATTGAGTGGTCTTGAATGAACCAGTAGTCATACGCTAAAGGTCCAGCACCTTTGTTTGGATTGCACTTTGACCCCAAGAAAAGATTTTTCACGTCACTGAGTACTAATGTAAGGAGGAATCACAGTAAAACTGAATTGAATTGAGTTAACCCTCTGGTGAATTTGTTTCTGTGTCAGTGACATGCCCGGTACAGAAGTTGAAGTGTCCCCGTGGCCTACAGGAGGCAGACTTCCTGGTCCTGCTGAGGTCCAGGTTCCCTCAGCTGGCTGGAGGAAACAAACCTTTTGACCTCTTCACAGTCGACAGCAGCAGGAAACTACAGCCGCTGAAACTAAAGACTCTGACACCAGAAGAGATCCACAGGTCCATCAAGTCCTCTGGGAAAGGAAGATCCGCCCTGTACATCCGACTGAAGGTAGGACTTGCTGAAGTGGTTCAACAGTTGCTCGGGGAAAATAATTCCCCAATCAGTAGAATTGATAAGTCCTCTGATGCTGATTTATTATAACTGCAGTTAGTGGTAAAGTCTCCGTATGGCAGCCATCTGGGCCCTGCTGCCAACTCCTAACAAAGTTAGAGAGCTCTGGAGCTCTTCTAAACTTAAGAGTAGTTTTTAGGTAAAAGAATTTGATGAATAGCATTTATTCTTAAGTTTGAGAATAGAAGTAAAAGTGAAAGATATTAACTTTTATCCTTCTCTACAGACCAAAATTTCACTTTGAGCGGTTTGGTTCGATAAATACGGGGCCTTCATCAGTCAATATTGCAAAAAATGTCCAGGATCCAGTCTGTAAATGTCTTTAATTTTGTCAAACAATATTTTAACTTGGCTACTGTCTTGCCCCGCGACACAGAATTTTGTGGAAGCGTACCTGCTGGGAATTGAACTCGGGTCCCTGGATTGAGAGTCTGCAGTCTAACTCTCTGCGGCACACTTTCACCCACGTGACAAAAAGTGGTGAACAGGGCAACCAACCTGAAGGATCAACAATGAGATCCATAGAGCCCCTGCTGTCACAGGGCTAAAATTTACCATCATTTAGTGTATTTTTGTGCTGTCAGTCATTTCATGAGAGCAGTTGTCAATTTTTTTTTAATTGTGGAAATCTCATTTGGGGACAAAACTCTTGATTTCCTACAGGCAGGAGAGGAACACCAGGCCAGCGAGGAAGAGCTTCATCCGTTACAGAGAAAAGACGAAGACACCAAAGATTTTCCCACCACCTCTGCTATAATAATGACAAGTGATCAAACCGAGCTACACACAAGGTAATTCAAAAAGAAAGTGAATGTGAACCTTTTGTGTAAGGGCTAGGTATTGAAAATATAACCTCACATATCAGAACATTTCATTGGTTAGGCGCTTTTATCCAAATCGTCTTAGAGTGGCATATATACACTCACTGAGCACTTTATTAGGAACACTTGTACACCTGCTTATTCATGCAATTATCCAATCAGACAATCATGTGGCAGCAGTGCAATGCATAAGATCATGCAGATACAGGTCAGTAGCTTCAGGTAATGTTCACATCAAACATCAGAATGGGGAAAAAATGTGATCTCAGTGACTTTGACCGTGGCGTGGCTGTTGGTGCCAGACGGGCTGGTGTGAGTATTTCTGAACCTGCTGATCTCCTGGGATTTTCACGCACAACAGTCTCTAGAGTTTACGCAGAATGGTGCGAAAAACAAAAAACATCAAGTGAGCGGCGGTTCTGCAGACGGAAACGGCCAGACTGGTTCGAGCTCACAGAAAGGCTTCAGTAACTCAGATAACCTCTTTACAACTGTGGTGAGCAGAAAAGCATCCCAGAATGCAACACGTCCAACCTGGAGGGGGATGTCACTTTAGGTAGCCGGTTGACATTGAACTGAAAGCTGATACCTACCCAATAAAGTGCTCGGTGAGTGTATATTGTTGTTATGGGTGGCTCCCAGTCAGGAATCAACTCACTATCTCTGGCAGGGTTCATTCATTGTTCCATGTATGCCATGTTTAAATGTTTAGGCCGGTCTTTTTGTGGATTCTTAGAAAGATAGCTGACTCTTACGGATTTAAAACACATCACATGTATGCATGCGCATGCAGACAAAATGTAATCAATCAGACGGTGTACATTAGGAGTCAGCAGTGCATCTGTTATTTTTGTCAAATGTAAAAAAAAAAAAATACAATTACTAAATTACATTGAATGCAAAAAAAAATAGGGGACACTTATATTTTTATGAAATACACTGATGTGAAACCAGCAAAAAGCAATTATCCTTTATTGATTTCCCTTATGAAATCTATACCAATCACAAAGGAGGAGAAGCAGACGAGTTTGAAAAGGATTTTTTCGCTTTGAGACATGGATTCGGCAAAAGGAGCTGTAACTCAATATGAGGAAGATGTCCCTAATATTTTATACATTCCATGTATGCCCAACATGCCCAGTGTAGCTACTTATTAATTGGGCTGAGATGAAAAATTAGGACGCAACTGACATTAAGTACAAATTAGAGGCCTGTTTAAGGATGATATGTAGTAATTGCAAAAGTCTATAAGCTTCTTTTCAACCAATATAATTGGTTAATTCTCCTTAATTTCTTCTTCTAGTTTCCACAGCAATCCTATTGGAAGAGTAGAAAGCAATGAAGCAGACCTTCTGGCCAACAACTCAAGAACACAGCAACAGATGGAAATAGAGGAAGGTGATGATGGAGAAGATCGTGGTGTATCAGGACCAACCAATGACCTTATGGCCCTCACTTCTGCCCGATCTGCAGCCGAGAGTGAATGGGACACCAGCGACGAGGATGGGAAGCAAGATGACAAAGACGAGGCAAGTGACAGAGATGACGACTGGAAACCAAACGACAGTGATGAGGACCTGAAGGAGAGTCAGTCTGAACCGCGCTCATCAAACAGGAAGCGGCACGTCAAACGTTCTTGTTCCGGGGCCAAGAGCGGGAAATTGATCCAGTCTTCTCCAAAGACTCTGACTGAGAACAGTAACCCTATTCTCTCCTGTAAAGTCTGCGGATCTCTGCACAGGTCAACGGGCATTTTGAACAAACACGTCTGGCGTCACGTGGACGATCCAGAATGTCTGTGCGGGGTGTGCGGAGAACATTTGGAATCTGCGGAGGCGTTGAGGGGTCATCTTAAAAGTCACCAAAAAACTCACAACTGTCCTGTTTGTGGAAAGTCTTTCCTCTCCATGATTGGCCTCAACCAGCATGCTGCTTTACATACAGGAGAGAGAAGATATGAATGCAATATTTGCCATGAAGCATTTAGTCAGAAGTCAGGGTTGAACAATCACCGTTTGATCCATGCGGTGGATAAAGCATACAAATGTGATGTTTGCCATAAAGCATTTCGTTATCAGTCGCAGCTCAAATCTCACCACCGGATCCACACGGGTGAGAAGCCGTTCCGCTGCAATGTGTGTGGTAAATCCTTCAGTGACTTTGGAGCTTTATCCCGCCACAAGTTTACCCACACACAGGAAAGGCGCTACAGCTGTCAGGTTTGTGGGAAGGGCTTCAAACTTCCCACAGCACTGAAATCGCATGAGAAGATTCACACGGTTAGAGACAAACCATACCTCTGCGATGTTTGCTGCAAAGCATTCTGTACGAATGTTGAGTTAAAGGTTCACATGAGAACGCACTCCAGTGAGAGGCCGCACCGTTGCAGCGTATGCAGCAAGGCCTTTTCGTCCAATGGAGCTCTGAAGATTCACATGAGGAGCCACACCGGGGAGACGCCATACAGCTGCACAGAATGTGGCCGGTCCTTTAAACATAACTCTCATCTCAACAACCATCTGCGAATCCATTCGGGCCAAAAACCGTTCGTCTGTGGGGTTTGTGGGAAAGCGTCCTCTCGCATGGAGCACCTAACTGTCCACATGAGGACCCACAGCGGGGAGAAACCATACCAGTGCACTGTCTGTGACAAAGCCTTTACTCAGAGCCATTGCCTCAAAACACACATGAAGAGTCATGAGGTGGGAGAAAACTCATCATCAGATGGATCCTAAAGTCCTAAAAGACAGTTTTCTGTAGATTCTTTTCCCCTTCACTTTAAAAGAACTATTGATGTCTATTTGATGGAAAAAATCCCAAACAAAGTTTATTCATTATTGCAATTAAACAACTTCAAGTATCATTTCATGATAGTATCATTTCATGATAGTAGATAGTTTCATGATAGATGATTGTTTTTTCAGTTTTTATGTTTATAGAGTATTTGTACTAAAGTTAAAATTTAAACATGTTCCAGATGAGTTAAGATCATTATGTGCTCCATTTGCTGCTAGATCTTTTGAGTGCCGGTATTGAAAAAGTACCACTCAACTCAACTCTACCTGATGCCACTTAAACACACAGGAACCAGGAATACTGTGTTATGCTGATCCTGGTCTTCCCTGTGTTTCATGCCAATCCACATATACAAGAATGTCCTATGGGCTGTCACCTTATGGCATCATCAAAAATGTCAAAAAAGTCTTTAGACTCTTGGTTTAACATGACAGATGGCAAGATGCTCCAGACACGGAGTAACACGGCTTAAACACTGAGGTTTGATCCAAGTGGAACAGAGTTTGTTCCCTCTCTCAGCTGTGATCTAGATCAGTCATTTTGGGGGGTTGACTTACCCAGGTTGACAATTGACTGGTATCTAACTAGAGTTTTTAACTCATTAATTGTCATCAAATGGGAGAAAACACAACAGTAATGGATAAGTATTAGTTATGTGCCAGAGGTGTGACCAAATCAACTTTGCTCAAGTCCCAAGTCGGGCACAAGTCTCAAGTCAAGTCCCAAGTCTATAATGTCAAGTCTTAAGTCTAAATGTAGATTACCATCAATGATAAAATCCCCCAGATATTGTCTGATCACCCAAGAATAAATCAAATCATTGTTCATGTGGGGACAAGTGATACTCGCAGAGAGCAGTCAGAACTGCTAAAGCAGGACTTTATGAAATTGTTTGACGACTTGAACTAAAGATTGAGTCGTTTATCAGTGGTCCCCTACCAACAGTGGAGTTCAGCAGACTCTTAGCACTGAACTCATGGCTTTCCACATCATGCAGTTCAAAAGGACTGAACTTTATTGATAATTTCAATCTGTTCTGGGGACGCCAAAAAAACTTTTCAAACCCGATGGCCTACATCCAAACAGATTAGGGGTGAAACTACTAATGGGGAATCTTCACTACTCCCTGCTTCACCCATCTGCCCCCTGATCTAATGCACTGCAGTCCAAGGTCAACCACTGTGAGTTGCCTCCTGTCTATCCACAACAGGTCACCAGCACTGTCAGAGCCAGGACGACAACCGTCAGCCCCTGTCTCTCCAGTCCTCCAGATCATCTCCCCCGCCCCTTTTCCTTCTCCTTTCTCCCATCGGCGCTCATCTAGGGTTCACCGACAAAATGGTAGAACTAACCCCCGGACCCATTGCCCCGCTCCTTCCTATGTAGCATCCTTCCACACTCAAAACCGTCCCCTCCAGCTCGCCCCTCTTGTCCATCGCTCCCCCCTGGTCAAGACGTATATATCTGGCCTTTGTCCTCAACGCTGACGCTCCAGTACTTATTTCAACACTATCGGCCACCTAGGCAACTATCATTTCTTCTCCCAGAATTCTCTTTATCGGCATCAGTTATTATCACCGGATATGATAACCCTAACCCTAAACATTAATGTAAATAATATGTCTGATTCAAAGCCCATGGAATTCATCAACCTACTGGATATTTTAGAATTAACTCTCGTCACTGAGGCTACACACCGACATGGTAACACACTCGACCTGGTTGTGACAAGAGGGTTAACGACTGACAATATATCCGTGTCTTAATATCTCTATTGTGTATTCTTTCATGCTCATCTGATTGTAACCAGGAACGTAAAAAAAAATTGTCGTTCAAAAGCGGTTCCTAGATGCAACAGCGGAACTTGAGTTCTCGGAGCTTGTAAGAGAATTGGACTCTTGTCGTATAAACTGCTCAGTACATGAAATTTTTTGATGCTTTCAATAAAAATGAGTAATACACCGAACAAAGATATATAGTATATTTATTTTGTTTGACAAAAAACATTCAAAGATAAAGAAATTTATGTTATCCAGAATAGCAATTCAAGGAGTCAGTTTGACCCCAGAGAGAAAAAACTGTAAAAGAAAGAAGAAATCCAAATAGACTATTGATCTAAGGTAAACTATGTACAAATTTACAATACTCACTTCAATGCCAATAAGACCAGACCCCTGTTCCCTACAACCCTGGCACGGGGGTGGGCATGGTGGACCAATACATCAGACGTCAACTAGAGTTTCCTCCTCAGATGCAGCTGTGCGAGAACTTGTTCAGCGTGGAAACATCTTCAGAGAGTTGTTTCCACGAGAAAACAGAATGTTTTGGAATAACTTTGTGCAGGTGTCTCACTACAGAGGGCAAAGAGGCGGGAAAGTGGGAGCAGACAAGTTCTCGGTGCTTCCAAAGTAGTAACTTTGTGGCAGGTGCAGGTGCAGGTGCAAGTCCAGCTGCGTGCATGTGTAACTGTGTGTGTGTGTGTGTGTGTGAGAGAGAGAGTGAGAGAGGACAGATGCAGAGGTGGGGGGTTGTACCTGTATATGTGTATGTGTGTGCACGCATGTTTATCTGTGTGTGTGTACAAACTTATCTGGGAGAGGTAACATTGAGTCAGCTGTACCCTCAACAACAATCTGGGATTCAAAGCATAGGAAAATCCATTCCATTTCATCATATTTTATAGCTGAAATTATAAACAGAAGTTATATATATATATTTTTTGTACAGGACTTCTGAAATCAAATCACAATCATGTTTATAAGTAGTTCTCATGAAATTAGTCAAAGTCATGAAATATCAAGCTGATAAAACAACATTAAGTGTGTTTTTTGGGGGGCGGAGTCAGAGGGGGAGCAGGATACTTGAAACAGAACGCACTTGCCCATAAGCAGGCCTAATAATTAATAAAAAAATAAATAAATTAGAATACAAATTGCACAGAATAATGAGTAATACAATATTGCAAGTGAGTTCATTTCAAAATAAGTCTAAATCCTCTAAATAATATAGAGAGAGGAAGAGATAGAGAGAGAGAGAGAGACGGAAAACACCTAATAATACATGCAGAGCAGAATTAGGACGATACCCACTAATTATCAAAATCCAAAAGAGAGCATTGAAATTTTAATATCACCCAAAAGAAAGTGACCCTGACACGCTCCATACTATCCACTGAGAGAGAGAGAGAGAGAGAAAGAGAGAGAGAGGGAGAGAGGGGGGGGAGAGGGAGAGAGAGGAGAGAGAAAGAGAGAGAGACGTAGGAGGAAAAGGACGTCCAATGGAATACAACCACCGTAAAGACTGTCAATCATCTGTCAGTCATCTGTCAATCATCTGTCAATCATCTGTCAGTCATCTGTCAATCATCTGTCAATCATCTGTCAATCATCTGTCAGTCATCTGTCAATCATCTGTCAGTCATCTGTCAATCATCTGTCAGTCATCTTTGTTCCATCTGCACTGTGCTGATCTCTGTAAATAGACATATTGTACATACATACACAACAGATACATTTAAATACATTTCTTTAAAAAAAAAAATGTGTTTACACAGTTCTCACTTATAGTTTTTTAACTTTACTTATCTTTACTTAACTATATATATTAAGAGCAAAATCAACATTTTTCTGTTTGGATTTTTAAGTACACAGCTCTGGTTACACATTTCTTTATTCTAGTAGATCTTTACTTATTGTACGTACATTTTTTGTTTTTATTTCACACTTCACTTGCTTTGGCAATGTAAACGTACGTTTCCCATGCCAATAAAGCCCCTTTGAATTGAATTGAATTGAATTGAGGGAGAGAGAGAACGAGAGAAAGAGAGAGAGAGAGAGGAATGTGTTTTACTTCTAACAACCACCAGGGGGCAGCAGAACAATTTTAGTCCTTAATACACTTTGGAGAGAGAGAGAGAGAGAGAGGAGAGAAAAAGAGAGAGAGTAGTGAGGTTATTGTAGTAATTACAGGGTTAACAAGCTGGGCCTCTCCTCAGCACTGTAACACACACACACACACACACACTGTATAAAGCCTATATATGCAGTGAGACAGAAAGCTAAATCATAGGCTTCACCCTTCTACATACACTCTGTGTGTGTGTGTGTGTGTGTGTGTGTGTGTGTCTATAAACTCAGGAATCTATGTTCCACCCACAGCAAGGTACCAATCATGTCTCCGCCCCTCCCTCCCCGTCTCAATCTGTTTCTTTTGTGTGTGTGTGTGTACGTGTGTGTGTGTGTGTGTGTGTGTGTGTGATTTCCTAAAGCAGGTGTTAAGACACAAATCACTGGACAGATTACTGCCCTCCTCTTCCTGCCTCTCTCTCTCTCTCTCTCTCTCTTGCCCCAGGTGGGATTGAGGAGGTCCGGAATCAAAGGTCAGAGGTCAGGTATGGGGGGCGGAGCCTGTACACCTGCACTCTGGCAGAGAGAGAGAGAGAGAGAGAGTCCAGTCTGCAGTGACCAATCAAACTTCCATGCATCTAGCTTTTATTACATCTAGTTTATGATTTTTACTCTTCTTCTTCTTGCGCATTATCGGACAGCCGGCAGCTAGATCCGTTATCCAGACAAACGTTTTTCTTTTTTCCTGTAAAATTCGGACGACGCTCCCAAACAAACAGCTGTGCCCGGTTGCATAAAACCACTTAGGCTAAGGTTGCCCTTAAATTTTCATCTAAGGATGCCTTAGAAAAAAATGAGTTGCATAAAATCACCATAAGGATTTCCTTAGGATGTTGTAAGGGAAAACCCTTTGATCTCTGAGTGTTTGCCCTTAGCTACTTAAGTATTCCCTTATGCGTTGCTAGAAGGTCCTTAGTAACCATTTTCCTCAGAACATTTTAAGGGACCCATACCAGTCTCTTAAAAGTTAAATTATTTTTTGGAACATAAGACAATGGCTGAATTTATGGTGATTGAAGAGGAGGAGGAGATACCAAGACGCATTTTTCGGGACAGGGAAAACCCACTGGACACTATGAGTGATGCACAACTTGTTAGAGAGTATAGATTTGACCGTCAGTCTATCTTCAAAATCTCTACAAAACTTGAACCGGACCTTAAACACCAAACTAGGAGGTTAACTACGTTAACCTACGTTAACGTAGCTAGCCAAACGTTAACATAACTCTGTCTCATAACGTTAGATATATCGTTTTATTGAAACTCACCAGTTTTTGTCGACTCCTGCCGATGTTTGGCGATCTCCTTTCTTGCTGTCACAGCAATATTTTTTTTATTTCTTCATTACTTCATCCACGGTTCGTTTCACAGCAAGATTTCTCACATTGATTTTGTCAGTTACTTCTTGCCACATCTTCTGCTTGTGCGTATGTGTTACGGCTGGGTTAAATTTACTTTGTAATATGTGCTTAAGCTTTCCATATTCTTTGAGGAGAACAACATTTTCATCTTCTGCCCAGTTTGGCTTTCTTTTTCTTTTTGTATTCTCTTTGTTGTCCATTTTGGAGAAGCTAGCTAACACTGACAATAATGCTGTCATGTAACGTTAAAGAATGATGATGTGAGTGAAGTGTAACCATGGTAACTGAAGTGCACATGTGCTGTATTATGACAGTAACTACCGTGAAAGCCTTAGTCTAAACACTTAGGCAAGGAGACAACCTAAGAGGCTTTATGCAACGCTCCTAAATGAAGCCCTCAGTTTAGGGAAATATTTTGCATAAGGGACAAACTTAAGTTTGAAACTTAAGGTAGTTTATGCAACCGAGCACTGGTATTTAAAG
>NW_027605195.1:110000-117500 GCF_048128805.1 Centroberyx gerrardi
TTCATCAACATTATACATCATTATCAAAATACAATCAAAAGCTATATACATGAAACAATACAGCCCTTCCAAATCAAAAATGCTAAATTATCAGAATTCATATGAGAGCTATATACATGGAATAATACTTCTCTATAATGCCAATTATGTAAAATTATAAAAGTACAAATAAGAGCCACTGTGTATACATGGAGCAATACGGTCCTGCCAAGCTGAAGAACAGAAAACTGAGAAAAATGATGACGTTAAAATTATTGTTGGTACAAAAATTAACTGTATGTTGTTTAGTAGCTTTTTAGAGTATAATTATTATTGATATGGAACTGAAACCTGAGTGATGAACTACACAGCGAGTCGTTACCGTTGTTTACATTTTGTCTGCACGTCCTGAAGAAAAGTCATAAAATGAGAATTTTGAATTATATTATTTAAACTCAAGGCCTTGAAAGATTTTGAATGTAGCTGAATGTTGCAGTTGAAGTCTGAAATTCAGTTGCAAAGGTTTTAAAGAGGTTGTGGGTTCTTGTTAGGCCCAGACCTGCTGTATATGCTACGGAAGCCCATTGAGGACATAAATTAATACATTTTATTTATGTTGTTTTCCCATGATAAGTGAATTTTCTTTGTTTTCTTGAGATATCGATTTATTTATGTCCTTGATTAAAGAGAAATGTGACAGTGATCAATACACTCCTGCTCCTCTCATCATATATTTCCTGAAATTATTTTAAAAGCAAATTATCTCATTATTTCATTATCTTGAGATAATGAGAAAAGTTTCTCATTCTCTGGAAAACCATTTTTTGCTATGTTGAGATAAGTTTCTCATTAATTTGGGAAAACAAACAGTGTTATCTGGAGATAATGACATAAATAAATAAATATCTTGAGAAAACTCATTATCACAGGAAAACGGCGTAAATAAAATATATGACTAAATGTCCTCAATGGGCTTCCGCACTATTCTGACAGGACTACTGTTGGTTTTCAAAAGTCTTAAAGGAATCCAGTGAGTTTTTTTAGATCAGTAAGAGAAGAGTGAGACGACTGATGAGAATGTGTGTGTGTGTGTGTGTGTGTGTGTGTGTGTGTGTGTCTTTGCAGTTCAATGAGACAGCGCTGTTGTCATCACGGTGATGTCGTTGCAGTGATGTCATCGACAGGCCCCTCGTCTCAAAGTGACATCATCAACAGCGATCTCTCCACTCCGTCCTTTCCTCCGTTCTGCCTTCAACAACACCTGCACACACACACACACACACACACACACACACACACACTTAATTATAAATTAAAATAAAAGTGTGTGTGTGTGTGTGTGTGTGTGTGTGTGTGTCTCTCTCTCTCTCACCCGGTCCAGTGTGTGTGTTGTCAGCGTAACCTGTGTGTGTCTCCATCCATGTCCTCCTGTCCTGCTCCAGAGGGCGGGGCTATACCTGCAACAGCCAATCAGAAAAAGACTCGTCAGTACATTAAAACCAGAACTATTTTAACATGAGATTAGATTAGATTAGATCAGATTAGATTAGATTACATTAGAATAGATCAGATTAGATTAGACTAGACTAGACTAGATTAGATTAGATCAGATTAGATTAGACTAGACTAGACTAGATTAGATTACATTAGATCAGATTAGATTACATTAGAATAGATCAGATTAGACTAGACTAGACTAGATTAGATCAGATCAGATTAGATTAGACTAGATTAGACTAGATTAGATTAGATCAGATTAGACTAGATTAGATTAGATTAGATCATATTAGATTAGACTAGATCAAATCAGATTAGATTAGACTAGACTAGATTAGATCAGATTAGACTAGACTAGATCAGATTAGATTAGACTAGACTAGATTAGATCAGATTAGATTAGACTAGACTAGACTAGATTAGATTAGATCAGATTAGATGAGACTAGATTAGATTAGATCAGATCAGATTAGATGAGACTAGACTAGATTAGATTAGATCAGATTAGATTAGATTAGACTAGACTAGACTAGACTAGATTAGATTAGATTAGATTAGATCAGATTAGACTAGACTAGACTAGACTAGACTAGATTAGATTAGATCATATTAGATTAGACTAGATCAAATCAGATCAGATTAGATTAGATTGACTAGAACCTGATACACATTAAAGAAAAAAACAAATAGAAAGAAAGTAATAATTTCCTTTTTTACCAATTAAAAAAAATAATTCACAGCACGGCGAGGCTCCGTTATTGGCTCTCCTACCTCTGATCCCGCCCCTTTTTCCTGACGAACAGCTGCAGCACGCCCACCTGGTGCCCCGTCAGCCAATGGGAGAAGGAGAAGCACAGGTCGCCGTGGCTCCAGGGCGGCACGAGCTGGACGGCCAATCGAGCGCCTCGGATGCTCCTCTGTCCCGCCTTCAGCTCAGGGACGGACAGGTACCGCCCACCTGAGAGAGAGAGAGAGAGAGAGAGAGAGTGAGAGAGAGAGAGAGAGAGAGACAGAGAGAGAGAGAGAGAGAGAGAGAGAGAGAGAGACAGAGATAGAGAGAGAGAGAGAGAGACAGAGATAGAGAAAGAGAGAGAGAGAGAGAGAGAGAGAGAGACAGAGATAGAGAAAGAGAGAGAGAGAGAGAGAGAGAGAGAGAGAGAGAGACAGAGATAGAGAAAGAGAGAGAGAGACAGAGATAGAGAAAGAGAGAGACAGAGAGAGAGAGAGAGACAGAGAGAGAGAGGACTCCAAGATTCCAACAAGCTGAATAGTCACAGGTGAAATGAGCTCCTAAAAAATTTCAACTTTTTGATGAAGAAAGTGGGACAAAGCCAACAACCAACTTGGAAATAGGTGTCTAACAGAACAAAAAAGACCAAGAAACCTGCGGAAAAGAAATCTACATTTTTCTTTTTCAAGATTTTACTAAAGAAGACTGAGCAACAAACAGCTACAGCTAGCTAACCAACTGCCACAACTGAAAATTCTTTTCACTACCTGGATGGACTGGTCATAACAACTTGGGAAAATACAAGAAAAACAAAGGCTTGGTAAGCCCCATATTTGGAAAAACTGGAATATTTTCTCCTGAAAGAGAAGAAATATTAATAACACCTCAATACAAAAGATATTTTTCCTGTTTATAAAGTTAAAAGCTAGCAAAACATCTGAAAACTGACAGTTGGTAGCATCAGTCACCATGGAAACCAACACACACACAGCGGAATGCAGAGAAGTGGAGTATCCTGCTAAATACAAGAGTATACAGGCCAAGAAAAAACATAAAGAAAAAACTCTACAAGCAAATCCTGAGATCCTGTATGCAGACTTTACTATATCCAAGAGCAAGAGAGTGAAAAACAACTTAATATTCCACACAACCAATACAGACTTATGGAAAAAAGCAGTGTGTAACAACTACCAGCACACCTTCAAAGAAGGAATAGGCCGCGGTGGCAGAGTGATTATATGTCAGGATGAGAGCCTTGACACTGAGAACCCTGTGCTCACCATGACATATTACAAAACTAAAGGAACCGTGCTACTCCAGGGAAATGAAGCCAGCCTCAACTCATTTGAGGAGCTCTTTCCCCAGCTAAAAACAGAGGTAGAGAGGAGCAGATCCAGCTCATCCACGGACCTTGAAAATCCCATCAACGCTCTGGACACAGAGGACTCAGAACAAGAGGAAGAGGAAAAACCATCTGAAAATGACAACAACCTGAACACTAATGTTCCCACTCTAAATCTGACCAACAGACTAAGAGAAAGCCTGGCCTCTCTAGAACTGGACTTTACAGAGTTCAGAGAGCTGACCCTGAACAAGCTTACAGAGCTCAGCGACATCCAGCAGTTGAAAAAAGACATCGAACAGATGAAAAAGGAAAACTGGAGAACCACTGATGACCTCAGGCAGACCACCTATGCCCTTCAGGAGGAGAACAACAGTCTCCGCGTCCAGATGTCTGAGATGAAGGAGGAAGCTGAGAACACAGAGAGAAGCTTCAGGAAGCAGCTGGAGCAATTAAGGAGTCAGATACAAGACAACAAGGGCATCTGTCCTCCGCCTTCCTGCCCCTCCTCACCCCCTATCACTGCCCCTGACTCACCGCCATTAACTGACCGAGAGAGCCGCCCCACCCTTGTTACACCCACCTCCCCAGATATAGACCACCTCCCTGCTGGCCAGCCAGAGAACACACAGGACTCCACCCCAACACAGGCTGACCCCGCCCCAACACAGGCTGACCCCACCCCAACACAGGCTGACCCCGCCCCAACACAGGCTGACCCCGCCCCAACACCTCCATCTGCCACGTCAGCCAGGCTGGAGCCCCAGGTGGCTATATTAATGGACTCCAACGGGAAGTACATCGACCCCGAACGCCTCTTCCCTGGCCAGCGTGTTGTATCGAGGCGTTGCAGGAACACGAGGCACGCACTAGAGCTGCTAAAGCAACACTCGCTCGGCCGTCCCCAGGTCATTGTGGTCCACACAGGCACAAACGACCTGCCCTCCCTGCACCGAGGCACAGCGCAGGCAATCACCAACATGGCAGAGCAGACATGCAGGGAATTCCCAGATTCACGGGTAGTGATCTCCACCCTCTTGCCCCGGACGGACACCCCCCCTCATGTCATCCATGACATCAATATGGAGATTACTAGGAGCTGCTCCACCCTCCCCAACGTCCACCTGGCACACCACACAAACATCGGGACTTGGGACTTATATGACGGACTGCATCTGAACAGGAACGTAGTCAGAGTGTTTGCTAAAACTCTGAAAGATGTTGCACTTGGACGAGACCCAAACCCCACCACAACACCAGGCCAGTACAAAGCCCCACGACGCCCAGGAAGAGGAGTGCCACAGCTCAACACCCGTCACCCTACTCCTCCTTACCGTACCCATCCACAGCCTCCTGCACCACCCATCCAGAGAGCCCCTCCTAACAACAGAGTCCCCCTTCTTCCACAGGAGCGCACCTACGCTGCTGCTGTGGCCAGACCTGCTCCTCAGCCTCCCCCCCAACACACCACAGAGTTGGGAGAGATCAAGGAGATGCTACACATTCTATGCAGTAGACTCTTAATCAACTAGTTGGTAGGGTAAGTAGATGATAGACCTTATCAGTCTTCCATTACAACGTAGATCTTATTTATTTATTTTATTAACACTCTAATCTCAACACAATATAATCCAAAGCATTTTTTCAGAGTGGACATCCTTACTTGATCTGAAAATGCTTCCAAATATTTAAAATCAATTAATTAAGGTTAATTGGGATACCTGTGTAAAAAAGTTGGTCTTTGAATTTGTTCCGCTTTGCTTTATCTCCTGTTGGGAAAGTTAATGTTTTCATTTCAAATCAGTTGCTGGAATATCCAGGGTCTTTACTCCTCAGTATTTGGGCTGAAGGGTAAAAACCCTGACTTTGTAAATAGAATCAGTAATATTGATATTATAATTTTATCAGAAACATGGTGTAGAGCTGATGCCCCCACCCACTGCCCTCCAAATTACAGGGAAATTATTGCCCCTTCACAGAAACTAAGCCATATACATCAGGGAAGAGACTCGGGGGGACTAATTGTCTGGTATAAGTCCAAACTACAAAATTCACTTCAAATTCTGAAAATTGGAAAAAACCAAATTTGGCTGAAAATAAAGAAAGAACTAATCCCCACAGAGAGAGATCTGTATATATGTGCAATTTACATCCCCCCCTCTGAGTCCCCCTACTTTTCTGAAGACATATTTTCTTCTCTTGAAACAGAGATATGTCATTTCCAGAGGCAGGGGAATGTAATCATCTGTGGTGATCTAAATGCACGAACCGCTACTCAACCTGATGTAACTAACACCCAAGGAGATAGTTTTATCATCAATCAATCTCCAACGGATCATCTACATGTCCCCCCCCGAAATAACTATGATACTGTCATCAATAGGAATGGTAAAGACCTGCTGCAGCTCTGCCGCAGCCTGAGTCTGTACATCATTAATGGTCGAGTGAGAGGGGACTCTCTGGGAAGGTTCACTTATTGTTCAGCTCTTGGCAAAAGCACTGTAGATTACATGATCACAGACATGGACCCATTCTCTTTCAGTTCATTCACAGTCAAACCCCAAACCCCTTTATCAGACCACAACCAAATTACTCTCTCCCTAAAAAAGACAAGTATCACACCCACAGAGCCCAGTAAGCTGTCCAGTATGCCCAGTACATATAGATGGACCCATAACAGTGCCGAGCATTACCTGAAAGCAAGTAACAGTCATGAAATTGAGTCATTACTGGAGGCTTTCATTGACCAGCCATACCCTCATACTGTAGAAGGCATATCTCAGGCTGTCCAAAATCTTACTTTCATCTATAAGAGAACTGCTACAAAAGCAAAACTGAAAATTTGTAAAAATAAAAGAAAACTCAAAAAGAATAATTGGTTTGACAAAGATTGTCAAAATCTTAGAAAACAAATGAGAAAGCTATCAAACCTGAAACACAGAGACCCAGGAAATGAAGAGATACGCCTTCAGTACTGTGAGACACTAAAACAATACAAAAGTACAATTAGAAACAAAAAGATAAATCACACAGAAAGACAACTCAGTATAATTGAAGAAAGCATAGAATCAAACTCATTCTGGGAACAGTGGAAGTCTCTCTGTAAATCAGAGCCTGAGGAGCTGGTTATTCAAGATGGAGAAGTATGGAGTAAACACTTCCAGAACTTATTCGGACCGACACCACTAAGTGATGACTCAGACACCACACAAATTGTGAAAAAACTAGAGCAAATGGAATTGATCATCAAAGATAACCAAAACCCGTTAGATTTCCACATTACTATAGATGAATTGAAAACAAAATTGAAGCACCTGAAAACCAAAAAAGCATGTGGCCCCGATGGCATATTAAATGAAATGCTAAAGCACAGCACAGAAACATTCCAATTGGCTATTCTCAAATTATTCAATTTTATTCTTAGTGTGGGATATTTCCCTGAGAACTGGAACATTGGATTGATTACACCTATATTCAAAAGTGGAGACAAATTTGACCCTCAAAATTACAGAGGGGTGTGTGTCACCAGTGTTATAGGAAAACTGCTTTGCAGTATCATCAATTCCCGAATCATGAAATTCCTCACAGAACACAATGTTCTTCATAAAAGCCAAACTGGATTCATGCCCAAACATCGCACAACTGACCATATCTTCACCCTCACCACTCTGATCAACACTCATGTGCACCAAAACAAAAGCAAAATGTATTCATGCTTTATAGATTTCAAGAAGGCCTTTGACTCTATTTGGCACGAGGGACTTTTCTACAAATTATTGACAATTGGCATAGGAGGTAAGATATATGATTTAATTAAAACAATGTACATGAATAACAAATATGCAATTAAAATTGGAAGTAACAGAACCAACTATTTCAAACAGTGGCGTGGAGTGAGACAGGGCTGCAGTTTGAGCCCAACGCTTTTTAACATCTATATAAATGAACTAGC
>NW_027605195.1:129082-136582 GCF_048128805.1 Centroberyx gerrardi
CACACACACACATTTTGACTGACATACACTCAAGCTGTTGGAATATTTTTTAAAGGGTTTCTAGTCCCCCGAAACACAAACTACTCCTTCAGAAATCAAGTGACATCATTCTTCAGCCCAAATAAGGGATTCTAGCCCCGCCCCCTTTTCAGTCTAACATTAAAATGAATAGCGGTGTAAGAATACGTTAATGTCTTCAACTGCGTCCAGCGCTAATATTATTATTATTATTATTATTACTATTTCTGCTTTCAGGGTTTTTCTATTGTGCATTTTTTGTATTTGTTGAGGTGATTCTGATGGTTTTGAAGCTGAAATCGCTAGCCATAGTTAGCTTAGCCATAGTTAGCTTAGCCATAGTTAGCTTAGCATTCCAGGATTTCGTGGCTTTGTGAACCAAGTTTTAAGAACCGATTGGCAAACAGGATCCAAAAATCCCATTCATTTTCATCTTAGACAAAAAAAACAACAAAAAAAACAAAAAAAGAGATCCGGAGAAAATCCGAAAGCCCAAAAATGACAAGACTTGAGAAGACAATTTCAAAATCTTATAGCTATCTATCACAGCTCTCTCTCTCCCTCTCTCTCTCTCTCTCTCTCTCTCTCTCTCTCTCTCTCTCCAGGTCCGGTGGTAGCGGGGGTTGTCGGGACGAAGATGCCTCGTTACTGTCTGTTTGGAGATACAGTCAACACGGCGTCCAGGATGGAGTCGACCAGCCAGGGTAACGCTGCGCTAACACACTGAGATCTGTACGGCAGCAACTGTTGATGCTAACTCTAAGGAAGTAAACGACACGTTCTGCATGCTAATACAAACCTACCAGAAAATACTGTTCACCTCAGCTTTCAAACGTTACTTGCTGACATTTTATGACGCCCATTTCACTTTGTCTTTCACACTCTGTGTTAGACTTAGTTATGAATCCTGCTAGCTAGCTAGGCTACATAAAGCTACATAAATGCAGACCCTGAACTCCTCGCTGTGGTCTGACAAATGTTTTTTTTTTCTCCTTGATTTTTTAAAGTCTATAAAATTATTTATATGAGTTATAGCCTGTTCACAGTAAAACAACAGTATTACCTGCTGCAATTTATGGTGAATTTTAAATTCATAACTGATTTAACTGAACACGAGAACGTTTCCAAGTTGTAGCAACAAGACTTCATCCTGTTCTTTTGCTTCTTTTAATGTGAACGCTATGATACAAACTGGACCTGCTAATGCTAATGCTAAAGAAGTGATATCTAGGGTTACAATAGACTGTCTATGATACAAACTGGACATGCTAATGCTAATGCTAAAGAAGTGATATCTAGGGTTACAATAGACTGTCTATGATACAAACTGGACCTGCTAATGCTAATGCTAAAGAAGTGATATCTAGGGTTACAATAGACTGTCTATGATACAAACTGGACATGCTAATGCTAATGCTAAAGAAGTGATATCTAGGGTTACAATAGACTGTCTATGATACAAACTGGACATGCTAATGCTAAAGAAGTGACATCTAGGGTTACAATAGATTGTTTATGGTACACACAGGATATGCTAATGCTAAGTAAGTGTCTTTGCAGCCCTGAAGATCCAGTGCAGTTCCAGTGCGTTTTACCTGCTGGAGGAGATCGGCGGCTACGTGTTGGAGTGCAGAGGAATGATGCAGGTTAAGGTGAGACTCCCAGTACAACCACAGACTTCTGCTGTCGGACACTGTCTCTCCAACCTGGAGTCAAATTATGAAGGATGAAATTAGGTTTTCCGACTACAGACACGACTACAAACAGGAAGTAGAGTCACACTGAAGTAGCTCAGTGGACAGTCAGGGTGTCGTGGTCGGGTGGAGGATGGGCGGCTGAGTTTGACTTCAATGCCGGAGACCCAGCTTGTACGAAGGAAATTTATAGTCAAATTTTAATTTTTAGCTAAAGTTTTTCTTATTTAACCATGACCAAAGCCTTAACCAAGTTGTTTTAGTTGTATAACTTTAACCGTTAGACGACCTTTAGCTGAAAATGTCCAATTCACGTTTTTGTCACAGAATCCAGTTTGTGGTGGAGGAACGCATAATTTGTGTCGACATCGTGTAAATCTGAGTTTCAGAGTTTGTGCTCATTTCATTACTTTTTATGAGATCATGTTACGCTCTCTCTCTCTCTCTCTCTCTCTCTCTCTCTCTCTCTCCGCAGGGTAAAGGTGACATGGTGACCTACTGGCTGGAGGGGAAACAGACGTCTTTGATCTGTAAGGACCTCGGCCCCGACAACTCCAAGACGGCCAAACAAGCAACCATGGAGACGGAGAGAGAGAAAGAGACAGAGAGGGAGAAAGAAAGAGAGAGAGAGAAGGAGAGAGAGCTGTATTCCTCGATGCCGGGCTTTCTGAACCACGATCTTCTCCTGGATCCGGCTTGATCCCGAAACGCTCCAAATCAAAAACAAACTCGGTCTACGTTTCCGCTTCTCATTTCGATGTGATTTTTTTTTGAGTTCTCATCGCTGTACGTCGAAAATTGGCCCGAAAAATATGCAGAATGTGTTATTAATTAAAGTTATGCATCTCCCGTGGCTGCTCATGTAATTTACCTCCGAAAGTAACAAACCCACTGATATCCACTAAATATCTGACTTCTGATTGACAAGGAAGGTTTTTATCGTAAAACTAAAACGACGAAGAAAACGAGGTGTTAAAAAACGTTGTCGTATACTGAAATAAAAATAAAACCAAAATGTGCGAAAAACTAAAAACAAAACAAAAAATATAGGTGAAATGTTTTTAGTGTTTTTTTTCTTGTTTATGTGCAGGGTAAAAAAATTTGGGCAAAGAATTTTTGGCTATTTTTACTGAACGCTAATTAAAGAAAATTAATGTAAATCCATTTTTTAAAATAATTCATGATTTCTTGTGATCGGATGATAATAATAATAATAATCTTTATTTGTATAGCACCTTTCATACACAACATGCAGCTCAAAGTGCTTTACATCAATAAAAGGCAGATAAAAGACGGATAAAAAGATAAAATTCATATAAAAGAACAAGCAAGATGCATTGCATTAAAAGAATCAAATCAAGTAAAATAGAAAGATAGAAGAACACAACAATAAAAAAAAACGATAAAAGTCCCATTGAAACGACAGTTGGAAACAGTCTTTGGCAACAGTGACGTTATACGGGGTTTCACTTTGGAAACATTTTATTTTAGTGGCTTTGACTCTTAAAATGATGTCATCTGTCATCTTCTCTTCCCAGCACTGCTTTCTTTTTCTCATTTGTTTAATAATTTTCAACAGAAAGGGGGCGCTGTAGTGTGTTCCCAACAATATATATGTAGCTAATTTAGGCCTAAGACATTTCTTATGGGTTTCTTTACAAATAGAGCTTTAAACTTCTGCCAGTGTAAAAGGAAGAATTTGTTTCCATTTTAAAAAAACAGTGACACCAAATCCGACTAAATGATTGACAGCTCAACATGAAACGAAATGATGGAACTTTTTAAAGAACAGGAGGCAAATTCAGTCCTCAGTTGACTGAATGAGAACCTTTTACAGATTTCACACTGACTGTTATTAGTTGGGTAGCACTTCACATTACGGTACACAAATTAAAGGGTATTTACTGTGTAATCAGTGTAATATTGAAGTATAAAGCCTGGCAGTACAGTTCCCATGGTGTTATTTCATACTTTCATAACAGGTATTGGAAAGGCAAAGAGTATAACATAGTAATTATTCAGTAATGACTACTTACTACTGTTATTATGCTAATAATTACTTGTTATCACCAGAAATTACCAGCATTCAACTGAGAAATTACACATTATTAATTACAAATAGTTACTCATTATTACCAGAAATTACCAGTTACTTTCTGATCATTTCTATGTAATTACACAGTAAATACCTTGTAATTTGTGCACCTTAATGTAAAGTGCTACCATTAGCTGCTTTTCCCCAATAAATGGATGTATGATGTTTTGGAAATCTTCAGTTGTGACTATTGCATCCAAGTTGTTTGTTTCCAAATGGAAGTTTAAACCTGCCAGTATGACATTATTGCAATTTTTGCATATTATTGCATAAACTGTTGCATACATACAGTATATATGATGTCAATTCATCAGTGTAATATTGATGTTAGTCAGTGATGTCTATTAAAATGTGTGCACAGAAAACTAAGTTATAAAAAACTATTATTATTATCATTGTTGTCCATAGATATAATTGCGACCACATTGTCATGCGGAAGCCAGTGTCGGTGTAAGTCATGTGACGTATGTGACATTGTGACAAATAGCTGATGAATAAATTAATTGGGAGAAATTGGGAGCATTTTCTTTCCTTACAGCAGTTTTTTGCATTCGTACAGGAACAGCGACACCGATCTTCAAAGCTTCTCTGTCAGTATAAGCATGACAAATTCAAATTTATGCAATTCAATCACCTCAATCAATTCAGTTCAATCTCTGCTGGCTGTAATCTCTGTCCAGAGATATTCACATCGTGCTGCTGAGCAGATGGAAGACATGAAGAGGAGAGTCGAAGGAGTTTGTTTACCTGGAACGGACAAGATGGCCGACCGTGACAACACATGGACAGAAGGAAGAGGAGGAGGAGGAGAGGAGCGGACGTGAGAGGACAGATGGAGCTGGAGAAGAGAGGAGGAAAGCGGAGTGAAGATGGACGGAGGGGTGGAAGGAGAGCGAGAGAGAGACAGATGGGAAGAAGAGGAGAGAGAGAGAGAGAGAGAGAGGATATTCTGTCATGTTTCTACTGTCTAACTCGTCCAGATTCTGCTCTTACGGCTGAAAACGACCTCAAAAATACTCTGAATTTTGCCCAAAAAGTCCCACATATAATACATTTAATAGTACACATGTTACTGTTTATGTGGGGAAATGGTCAGACACACATTTACCGCTCGATCTGTACATAAATGTAGAAATCGCTCCCCAAAAATTCCCACACAACCCGGTTTCTCTGCTCATGTGAAAACGATTCACGTTTACAGGTTCGTTTGCAGATTTCGATGTTGCTCCATGATGGAGACACAAGACTTTATAAAAGACAGAAAAATGAGTTAGGCCTGTCGTTTTACATTTCCTTTGGATTTGAATGAAAGGGGATTCTCTTCCCAGCTTCCCTCACTCTCCTCTTACTGTGTGTGTGTGTGTGTGTGTGTGTGTGTGTGTGTGTGAAGAGGACAAGGGAGCTGCCTTCTGCAGCTGCGATCGTATTCAGACCACTCATGCAGATGAGCCCAAGCAACACACACACACACACACACACACTTGTGCATTCATCCTCATGCTCTCAGTACTCTTCTCTCTCTTAATTATACACACACACACACACTTGTACGCTCATACTCTCGCTCTTCACACACACACACAAATATACACAAACAGCTTGAAACCACATGAGCACTTTTGCTCTCTCTCCCTCTGTCATGTATAGTGAAAAATAATATAACTCCATTAAAATATCCTATGAAAGTAAACAAAACACTGACAATAAAAACAGATGTGCGTCAAACTGGTGTCTTCCCCCACACCCACCCACAAATTCTTATTTTTCTTATTTCTATATTATTGTTGTTATATATTGTAGTATAATGCACATACTTTACATATTTTTATTTGCACATATTTTTATAATGCACATACGGTACTTTACATATTTTTATTTTATTTTAGTATAATGCACATATTCTACATATTTTTATATTTATTTTCTTATTTCTATTTTTCTTATCATTTCTCTATGCCTATATATATATATTTCTGTGAGCAACCGCAACGAAACCCAATTTCCCCTCGGGGATCAATAAAGTATTTCTGATTCTGATTCTGAACTAACCATAATAATAATAATAATAATAATAATAATAATAATAATAATAATACATAGACGCCATTTTCTGGTGTACCAGCCAGAAAATGCCATAGAAAACAGTGGAAAGACCGTTCTGTCCATTCAAATTCTGTGCTGCTGACATCGGGTAAACGTGGGAAAACAAGCCGCCGAGTTCAGAAGGTTGAATCTGAATATCTGTTGAATTCCCAATATCAAACCGTCTTCACCGCGGTAGCTCGTTTCATCCAGCTGTCAAGCTAACTTTTAGAAAACTTCTGAAATTCACCAAAAACTAAAATGTGAGTTATTGTGTCTCGTCAGCTGGGTTGAAGAAAACCAACTTCCTGACAGCAGACCAGAGCCAGAAAACAAAAAGCATTTCAAGAATTGATTAATACTTATGACCAACCAGCTGAGTCTCCATGATGGAGGAACATGGAGAACTGTGTGTTAGTTAATAAAGTGTAAATCTGTAGAACTGTGTGTTAGTTAATAAAGTGTAAATCAGAGAGCAGCTGAGTCAGCTTGCTGTGGTGTGGCTGTAGATCAGTGATTCTCAACCTTTTTCATATCAAGGACCCCAAAAGCAGTCCACATTAGAGCCACGGACCCCCATTTGATGAGATTTTGTCTCCTTGACCCAAATCTGAGAATATTTTCATCATCAGATGTGATTTTGTCCAGAATCCCATGACTATCTGTATCGTAGGTAGAGAGATGACAGAGAAACTATGATCAGAACAATCATTCTTCTACATTCTCTAATTGTGTTATCTTCTTGTAAATGAAATGATGCTGAAGTTTAACAATTCATCATTTTGCTGGGGGACCCCCTGGAACCCCCTCAAGGACCCCCCGGTGGTCCCCGGACCCCACGTTGAGAACCGCCGCTGTAGATCCATTCAGTAACGTTCTCAGTAAAAGTGAATAGTGTGATAAGGTGGATTTGGTTACTGTGACACAGTAAACTGTCTTGTCTTTAGCCCTAGTCTCTACTCCAAAACACTCTGAGTTGTAGCTTGAGAAGAGTCAGCTCAGTTAACCTGAACAAACTGTTAGCTAGCTAACTAGCCGGCAAACACACTGATGTTAATGTGAACATGCTAACGCTAGCTGCTACTAGATACGTTAGCTAGTGTGCTAATCAGATGTGTTAACAACAAGACAGTGATGTTAGCTGACCAGATGCTATGGTTAGCTAGCTAACAAGCTGACATTATCTAAACACTAAATCAATCAGATGGATCAGTGATGAAGTGATCAGTTCAGTCAGAAACAGCTGCTAGCTAACAGTAGCTAACAATATTATATCTGTGATAGTTAGCTAACACGCTAGACACAAAATCAGATGTATTGTATGTTAGAAATCTTTCGTGGTCGGCAGATATTTTGCAAATAAACATCGCTACGTTAATATTCACTCAACCAATTTGTTTCCACTGCATTTATCACCCAATTTCTTCATTAACATTTCATTAACAGCGATTGTAAACCTTTTGCGATATACTGAGGAAATTTCATGGAAATTTGCCTTTTCCATTCAGCCTTTGTAATCCGGTAAAATTATAATTATTCACATAGAGATGCTGTAGTTGAGGAGAGGAGAAAGGAGGAGAGGGAGAGAGATGGAAACGAGGGTTTTAATTA
>NW_027605195.1:141582-221582 GCF_048128805.1 Centroberyx gerrardi
TAACTAGGATATTAATGAGATATGACTCATTATATTATTATAACTACACAACATTGCACTGACATCACCACACAACAATATTCCATTTAAAATCCATAGCTAGAATCTCGGTTTTCGGGTAGTTTTTGTTTCATGAGGGCTGTTGTTAGACTGTTCAGAGAGGCATCTTTGCTAATTGACGATCTTTAGTGCAAGCAAAGAAAAATTACAGTCCTGTTCCCAGCATCCACCGCGGCATCTTTTGCCTTCCAGCAGCAGATGTTTCGTTTGGACGCCGACACCCTCCACAAATGTCGCCGTTTTTTAGTGTAAACGACGCCCTAAACACACCCGAGTAGCCGAGACTTGCAGCCCGATATCGGCGCTAACGCTGAATGTCGCCCGCTGTGTGATCATTTGTGCGGAAGAGGAGAAAACCCCCGGATGAAAAGCCCACAGAGCGACCCAGGGAGTCTTCTTCTGGTCAGGTGCGGCAGTTGTGGTGGGGGGAAGCTAACGGCGTTAGCATGCTACACGGCTAACGAGCTGACATTAACCTGCCACTTTTTCATATATGTCAGGTAAAATAGCCGCCAGACAGTAGCGAGCACTTACCGGTGGTTAAAACACCCCGGTGTGTCTCAGTTATTGGGGGATAAGCTGGTTTGAAGCGAACAAAACAGGCAACATTTGAGCCGGCCGGTCGGCTAACGTTAGCCGAGTTTACGCTCTGTTCGCTGCCGTTGGTAGCAGCTAGCTTTAGCATGCTCAGCTAGCAGCAGCGTTAGCTAACGATGCTCGTTGTCTCTTCCAGGTTGTGTGGCTTGTTTTTGAGGAAGAGATGAGCTGAAACTTGGGTGATCTCACGTGGGGAAATTGTAGCGTGGCGGCAGCAGAATGAAAGTTAACATGAATGAGACTGAAGAGTTGATATTGGTGGAGTTAGCCAAAAGCAGCTAAGAGGCTATTATAGGCTGTGTTACAGTAAATAAAGGTAAGGAGCATAAAGCAAGGATTTTACAGCTGCAGAAGTGTTTACAGGTGCCAGATTTACACAGCTGGAGGGTTTATGTGCAGAGTGTTTGCTAAAAACAAATGTGCATCAGTAGCTGCCCATATTCTAGTCTAGTCTTGTTTATTTATATCGCCCTTTATCACAGTCAAGTCTCAAAGGGCTTTACATACCATCATATACAATACTACATCATACATATATATATACTACATATCAATACACATCATATACATTGTTTACTACACCATATACATCATATACCATACTAAACACAAACACACTCACGCCTATGGGCAACGTAGTCTTCAGTTCACCTGACTGCAAGCAGGGAAAAGTGCAGATGAGCTTCAGATGTGCATGGCAGTCACATGTAGAGAAGAGACAGTTTGGGGGCCGTTGTTGTCATGTAAGATCATAGAAGGAAATGAAGTGTTGAGGCTGAGCTGAGATAACAGAGAAAACACACCTAGACTCACTTTACCCTCCTTTACATTTACAGAACAGTGTTTACTCAGCTTGTAAGTAGAGCTGGGCGATACGGCTGGAATCAGTATCACAATAATCATCGTTTTTTTTTTAATGTTATGTTAATATATCACAATATGGTTCATGTATGACAAATCACATGTTAAATAATCAAATGAATGTTCATCCCATTGAGCCAAATGGTAATGTTCCCTGTGTGATGTCAAACAAAATAGAAAGTTTCAAGGAATATTCCTTAAAATGTTTCGTGTGTGTGTGTGTGTGTTTAGGTGATGGCGCCCACCCGGATGAAACTGCGCGTGCGTCGTCGTGACAACGGGGCCGGAGGGGGAGGGGGCGCCGCCGCCGCAGCAGGAGGAGGAGGAGGAGGAGGAGAGGAGGAAGAGGAGAGGAGCAGAGAGAGCAGCGGCGGCGGCCGGAGCCGCAGCAGCAGGAAGAAAACCAGCAGCGCCGCCGCCGCCGCCTCGCCTCCTCCCTCCTCCCCCTCCCCCTCCTCCTCCGCCCCGGGGCGCGCGGCGGCGGCGGCGGTGTCGGAGGAGGCGTCGCCCGACTCCAAGTGTCCCATCTGCCTGGACCGCTTCAACAACCTGGCCTACCTGGACCGCTGCCTGCACCGCTTCTGCTTCCCCTGCATCCAGGAGTGGTCGCACAGCAAGGCCGAGTGTCCGCTCTGCAAGCAGCCCTTCGCCTCCATCCTGCACTCGGTCCGCGCCGAGGACGACTTCAAGGAATACACGCTGCGGCCGGCGCCCGCCAACGGCAGCGTGGCCGCCACCGTCGCCATGGTGGCCGCCATGGCCTCGGCGGCGAGGAGCGACCAGGAGATGAGGCTGATGCTGAGGAGGAGGAGGGTGGGAGACGGGGGAGAGACGGCGGCGGCGAGGAGGAGGAGGGGGGAGAGGGGGGGCGGCAGAGGGGGAGGGGCGGGGAGGGCGGGGGACAGGCGGCGGGCGGGGGAGTGGTACCTCGCTCCTTCTCTTCCTCTTCCTCCTCTTCCTCACCATCCCGCCTTCTCCCCCGTCAGTGCCGAGGAGGAAGAGGAGGCGGAGCAAGGGATGAGGGGGGGAGGGGTGGAGCTGGGGGATCGGGGGGTGATATTTGAAGGGCTGACGGGTCTGGGGGGCGCGGTGGCGCCCGTCGGCCCTAACGACCGGTCGTCACGGAGGCTGATGACGCGGCTGGCGGCGCGGCGGCGGCTGCAGCGGGAGGGAGGCAGCGTGCGGCGGCTGAGGGAGAGAGAGACGCTGGCCTTCCGCCGCGCGCTCTACCGCAGCGGCATCCGGGTCCGCGGGGTTGCCGGCGGCAACGGTAACCAGGGCCAACAACAACAGCAGCAACAGCGCGACGTCACGGCGGAGAGCTACCGCAGAAACCCCGCACACCTGAACAGGCTCCGCCCCTGGCTGCGGCGGGAGCTGACGGTGCTGTACGGCGCCCACGGCTCGCTGGTGGACATCGTGCAGCGCATCATCACGGCGCGCCTCGCCCGCCACGGCCTGGAGGACCCGCCCACCGTGGAGGAGGAGCTGCGGCCGTTCCTATTGGCCAGGACGGACCACTTCCTGCATGAGCTGGTGAGCTTCGCCCGCTCGCCGCTCAGCCTGGAGAGCTACGACCTGCAGGCGGTGTACGAGCCGCCGGCCGACGCCCAGCTGGACGCTCCCAGCAGCTCCACCGACGACGACTCCGTCATCGCCATCTCGGAGGAGGAGGAGGAGGGGGGGGGGAGGGGGCGGAGCTCCCGACGACATCATCCAGACGGGAAGCTCCCTCAGCCTCTCGGCGTGGGACGACGAGACGCCCGGCCCTTCGTACTCCACCGCCGAGCCCTCGCATTCGCCGACGCCGCTGTCGCTCAGCCCCGCCAGGCAGGAGGCGGCCAATGAGGAGGCAGAACAGCGGGAGGGGCGGGGCCGGGAGGAGGAGGAGGAGGAATGTCTGATCGTCGGCTATGTGAAGCCGATGGCAGAGCGAACGCCCGAGCTGGTGCAGCTGTCCTCCGACACCGAAGAGGAAGAGGAGGAGCGGCAGAAAGAGGAGAAGAAGAAGAAAGAGGAAGAGACTCTTCCTGCGCTCCCCTCCGTCGCTCCACCCGCCCCTCCCTCCCCCCCCCTCCCCCCCCCTCCCTACCCACAATCCCTCCTTCCGTGTCAAGCGGCGACAGAGAGGAGGGGCCGGCCGACAGACCGCCGGAGAGGGAGGCGGGCCGGCAACATGCGCGCTCGCCGCCTCGAGCGCGCTCGCCGTCTCGTGCGCGCTCGCCATCTCGTGCGCGCTCGCGCTCCTGGTCGGGCAGCTCGGGCGGGAGCGGATCCGGCCGGAACTCGCCAGGAGAGAGGGAGGGGCGGCGGGCGAGAGACAGGCGGAAGGAGAGAGAGAGAGACGGGAGGCGCGCCGGCTACCCAGAATCCTCCGGCTGCGAGGCCGCGAGGGAGAGGAGGAGCCGGAGGAAGAGGGGGGAGGGGGAGGGGGAGGCGGGCCGGCCGAGGAAGAAGAGCAGAGGAGAGAGGGGGGGCGGGGCGAGGGAGAGGGAGAGAGTCGTTCTGTTCAGCCCCGGCCGCTCCCTGCGCCCCTCCCCCCCCCGCTCGCCCTCGCCGCTCCGCCCCAGCAGCGCGTCCCGCAGCCCGTCGCCCCCCAGCCCCCCCGACTCGCTGTGGGAGTACTGCTGCTCCCACCCCTCCTCCCTCTCCTCCTCCTCCTCCTCCTCCTCCCCCTTCCGCTCCTCCTCCTCCTCCTCCTCCTCCTCCGGCGGCTCCTCCCCCCAGCAGCCGCCGCCGCCGCCGCCGCTGCCGCTGCCGCTGCCGCTCTCCCCCGCCGCCGCCCGCGGCAACGCTCACCACGGCGACAAGCCCGGCGGCAAGAGGAAGTACAAGAGCCGCCACCTGGACGACGAGGACGACCCCACCTGGCAGCCCGCCGCCGGTCGCCATGGAGACAAGAGGAGGGAGAGGAAGAGGAGGAGGACAGACGGAGGGAAGAAGGAGAGAGGGAGGAGGGAGAACAGCCTGTACAGGGGGGAGAGGTGAGGGATGGTTCTTGATTGATTGTTTGATTGATTGATTGATTGATTGATCACGTTTTCCTCGTGGATTCTCATGTGATTCGGCCGATATTTTTATACTGAAATCACTGACAGCTTATATTTTGTGTCAGTGTTCAGTATCTTTTGCATCTTGCTTACGACAAGCCCACTAACTACACACACACACACACACACACACACACACACACACACACACACTCAGTTTAAGTGCTGTGTGTCGCTCTCCTCCAGCAGCAGGCGGTGCAGAGAAGGCCGGAGCCCCAGTGTGGAGATCATCTACGAAGGCACCGTCACCGCCGCCGCCGCCGCCGCCGCGCCGCAGCCTCCCGCACACAAACGCCGCAGGAAACGCCACCGGAAGCCGCAGCACAGCAGGTACGAGCGAGCGAGCCGGTTACTCTTTATATTACATTACTGTTTATTTACACGGGCTTGTCGGTACTCGCTTCTGATTTGTCAGTGAAGGCACTTTGAGGTCTGTTATTACACATCTAATCAAGTAACCGTCTCCACCTTGTGGCAGAAAGACGTTACTGCAGATGAACACTGGCCCTCGCCTCTGTCTGTCAGACAGCTGGGTGGGACCCGTGTTTCAGACATTTTGACCTGTTATGTAGAGCTGCAACGATTAATCGATTAGTTGTCAACTATTAAATTAATCGCCAACTATTTTGATAATCGATTAATCGGTTTGAGTCATTTTTTAAGAAAAAGAAGTCAAAATTCTCTGATTCCAGCTTCTTAAATGTGAATATTTTCTGGTTTCTTTACTCCTCTATGACAGTAAAGTGAATATCTTTGGGTTGTGGACAAAACAAGACGTTTGAGGACGTCATCTTGGGCTTTGGGAAACACTGATCGACATTTTTCACCATTTTCTGACATTTTATAGACCAAACAACTAATCGATTAATCGAGGAAAATAATCGACAGTGAAAATAATCGTTAGTTGCAGCCCTACTGTTATGTCTTGGAGAAAACTCCAGCTGTTGCAGCCTTTACTGTCCAACAGACAACAACTACACCTCTTATTCAGTAAGCTTGTCTTGCACACATTTATGTAACTAAGCCGTTGCTTATGGAGTTGTCAGTATTAGATTGAATAAGAAACCAGATCAAAATGTCTGCAAGACAAACTGTAGCCTATTAATTTACTGAGTAAGAGGTGTTTGCTATAGATTTGTCGTTGGGGAGGATCCGGGTGAAACAGCTGCCCAGCTGTCTGACAGAGGACAGTTTTACAAATTACTTTTATTTTTTAACTTATTGTTTATTGTTTATTTGGATCCCCATTAGTTGTTACCAAGGTAACAGCTGCTCTTCCTGGGGTCCACAGATTGCTGCGTAGAGGCTGAAGGCAATCTGACTGGACTTGTTTATGTTGCTGCTGTTACAGTTCTGCTACAGTGTAGCATGTATGCTAGCTACAGACGTTTCTATGGTTACAGTTCTATTTTTTGTGATGCTGTACATTAGCTCTCACATGTCAGATTCCCTGTGGAGACGTCCAGTGTCTCTCTGTTTTGAAAGCGGCCACCAGAGCACAAAGTACACACTGCTGAAGTAGTTGCACAATACACATGGATGCATATTGTGCTGAAAACCTTGTAACTCCGATCCAAAGCTCCACCGGGTTGAGAAAGTTTTACCACTTTTGGTCTCGTGAAACCTTTTCAAATCCCACTGGATGAACTCAAAAACACCGGGTGGTCAAGCTGAAAACAAGGCGGCTTTGTTTAGTTCCTGAACGTTTTTCACTGGACGATGCTGACGGTGTCTCTCTCTCTCTGTCTCTCTCTCTCTCTCTCTCTGTCTCTCTCTCTCTCTGTCTCTCCTCTCTCTGTCTGTCTCTCCTCTCTCTCTCTCTCTGTCTCTCTCTGTCTCTCCTTCTCTCTCTGTCTCTCCTCTCTCTCTCTCTCCCTCTCTGTCTCTCTCTCTCTCTCTCTCTCTCTCTGTCTCTGTCTCTCTCTCTCTCTGTCGCTCCCTCTCTCTGTCTCTGTCTCTCTCTCTGTCTCTCTGTCTCTCTCTCTCTCTGTCTCTCCTCTCTCTGTCTGTCTCTCCTCTCTCTCTCTCTCTGTCTCTCTCTGTCTCTCCTTCTCTCTCTGTCTCTCCTCTCTCTCTCTCTCCCTCTCTGTCTCTCTCTCTCTCTCTCTCCCTCTCTGTCTCTCTCTCTCTCTCTCTCTCTCTCTGTCTCTGTCTCTCTCTCTCTCTGTCGCTCCCTCTCTCTGTCTCTCTCTCTCTCTCTCCCTCTCTGTCTCTCTCTCTCTCTCTGTCTCTCTCTCTCTCTCTGTCTCTGTCTCTCTCTCTCTCTGTCGCTCCCTCTCTCTGTCTCTGTCTCTCTCTCTGTCTCTCTCTCTCTCTCTGTCTCTCTCTGTCTCTGTCTCTCTCTCTCTCTCTCTCTCTCTCCCTCTCTCCCTCTCTCAGCCCCCCGGTGGTCATCACCATCGACAGCGACAGTAGCCATGACGACGTCAACAACAGCAGCAGCCCCCTCAGCAGCCAGCAACCCATCGACTTCTCTGACCTTCCCCCGCTCCCGTTGGTGGATTCGGGCGGAGTGGGCGGGGACTTGGACACTGACATCAGCGAGCTTCCCGTCGACATCCTGGAGCGAGGATCTGATAGGTCGGAGACTGAGCCGGACGGCCAATCCAAGGCCGCGGATCCTGTCGCTATTGACGACAGCGACGATGATGTGGATGTGGAAAACGATGAAGACGGCGGTCGCCTGCCTGGACGTGACGAAGAAGATGATAACAGTAGAGCGATCGACTTCAACAAAGCCCCGCCTGTTAACAATGAACGCAGACCATTCGAAAAGCTTGTTACCACGACAACCGCTGCCATTAATCAAAGTTTCGTGGATGTCACGACTTGCAGAGAAGCTGGCGTTGCAGACCGCCGCTCACAGCCAATGAGAGAGAGAGATACCGGACTCGCAGCGAGGGATCGGAACATTTTACTTGACGGAGAGGTCGGAGAGAAAGACGTGGGGGTCGCGAACTCCGACACCCGTCTCCTAGCAACCATCCTTAACGACCTGGAGGGCATCGCTGAGCCCAAACGTGACGTTTCCTTGAACTTTCATGCCAACCGCTCACCGGACCACAGAAAAAAGCATTTTCGGGGTCAGCCTCAGGTCTGGTTAGCCGAGGAGAAAAGAGTCGTGGTGGCCTCCAGAGATCTCGACCCCGGCCTGAACCCGCACTCCCAGCACGCTTTGCCTCAGGACAAAGATGGAATGGGAGATACCCCATCGCCGACCCGTCCTCCCTCCTTCCCCGCACCTCCTCCTCTGCGGCGGCTGAAGGCGTGGCGAGCCTGCGAGGAGGCGAGGGACGTTCCCCCGCCGCTGAAACACACTAGCCCCGTTAGCTCGTCCAACAGAAACACCCCGCCGCCGCTAAAACACAAAGACGCTGCGAGTCTGTCTCCCGTCGACCTGCGCTCTCCTCCCGTTGACGCCCCGTCGCCGCCCGCCGCCTCCCGCTTCGATTCTCGTTGGGACGTTGACGCCGGTTCAGTCGGTGTAATCCCTCCCGTTGACCTCCATTTAACTGCTGCCGTCTCTCCCGTCGACCCCCGTCGCGCTGCCGAGCTGCCTAACGACGACCAGCCTATCCCTCCCATTTCAACGCTGAAGAGACATTTTGCTAACGCTGCGGCATCAAGAGGAGAGAGAGACTCGACGAGCGGCGTGCCGACCGTTGACTTGCATTCCTCCCACCATTTAGCACCCATTGACTCCCATTCAAATGCCCTAGCTGGGTCTAAAGGCAGGGGGTCGACCGTTGGCTTCCGTCCCACCGGTCACACAGCTCCCACTGACTCCCGTTCTTCCGGTTCAGGGTCTAAAAATAGATTGAGTGGTGCCGACGGTTTAGCGGACCTCGACTTACCGTCTTTTCCTGCTGCAGAGTTGCATTCCAGCGGCGTGGCGCCACCTACTGTTGGCGCTAAGGAAACGCCGGCTTCCGGTCTTGCAGTATCGCTCATCGAGTTGCATCCTATGAATTCTGTATCTTCCGTTGATTTCCATTCATCCAGAGCTGGTAGACCCAGAGAGAGGCCAGCTCACAGCGATTCTACCTCCAGAGTCGGCAGGAAGGCGCCTCCGGCTTCCTGTCGGCCGGCTCCCGTCGACCCGCGTCCCTCCGGCGGTGTTTCTGCCAAAGACGCACCGGCCAGCGGCCATGTTTTCTCAGGAGTCGGCTGTAAACGGTTTTCACCTCCCGTCTGTGTTTCACCTCCTTCCTCACCCATTCACTTCCACTCTTCCAGTGAAGTTGCCAACACAGAGAGACCGTCAGAAAGGCCTGTGTCCTCTAGAGTTAGTTCAATGGGAAAACCGGCTCCCGGCGGCAGGTTGTCGCCCATTGACTTGCATCCTAAAAGTCACAAATTTCCCATTCACCCGCATTCATCCAGCGCAGCTTCAGAGAGACTGTCGGAAGGCAGGTCAGCAGTTGATTTGCATCGTACGAGTCCCCCGCCACCTATTGACTTCCACTCTTCCACCGTTGACACACACTGTAACAGCACAGCCTTATCTTCCTCTCCCATTGATCGCAGCGTTGCCTTGCAAACAACGCACAGAGAGTCCGGTCCTAAGTCCATTGACTCCCGTTCAAAACCTCGGCACCCCACCGACTCCTGTTCTAAACCTCAGTTTCCCATCGATGCCCGTGCAAAATCTAGTCTCCCCATTGACTCTCAATGTGAATCTCGGCTCACCATCGACTCCCATTCGAACTCCTCTCAGAGAGACTCCAGCTTTTGCCCCAGCGCCCGCACAGACAATCACATCGTGTCTTCCCCCCCGCCCGCTGAGGATCAATGGAACTGTCGCTCTCCCATCGACACGCGCTCAAACACTCAGTTGCCCATTGATGAACACGAGGGTGCGGGCAGCATCTGGAACACACACACACACTCTGCCACGTAGGACACACACACACACACACGCACACTCTACAGCTTGACTGAGTGCGTGCACACACACACACACACACACACTGGATTTTGCTTTTCTATTTGATTGATGAGTTTAAATGTTTTGAGGAATAAATGGGGAAAAATAAAAAGGAAAGGAATCTTGAATTTTACAGCTGTTATTAATATTGTTTTATAATTTTAAACTTCATAATGAAAATGTGTTGATTTATAATTTAATCCCTTTCTACCCATGTCACCACTGTGGCCATCTTTAGTTCATATACAGTATTGGCCGGATAAGTGTGTGTTTGTGTGTGTGTGTGTGTGTGTGTGTGTGTGTGTGTGTGTGTGTGTGTGTGTGTGTGTGAGAGATATACTATTTGCAGAGAGATCTTAGCATTCGTTTTAACCTCCTTGAAGTGCCAGCTGGGTGGGGTTTCCACATAGGACGACACGGTGATGAAAGTTTAACCAATCACAGCGAGAGTATTTAAACACTTCTCTGTGATTGGCAGCTGACCTGACACTAATCTGAAGTGTCCTGACGTGATTAAACCCCGCCCACCCGCTACTCCCAGCAGGTTAAAACAAACGTTAAGAATTAGATGCAAATATAGATTCGTCCCAGTCCGGTGAGCGTGCGCATGTGTGTGTGTGTGTGTGTGTGTGTGTGTGTGTGTGTGTGTGTGTGTGTGTGTGTGTGTGTGTGTACATGCCCTGTAGGAAATCCTCCTGTCTAAAAGAATCTTGAATAAAGGTTCGATCAGAAAAATGAGCCTTTGGTTTGGTTTCTGTTCTGTCTTTGCGTTAGCTGGGACTATGTAAACATGCTGCTGACAATCTCAACATGTAGTAAACTAGACTGTCAAAGTGGGAATGTGAAAAACGGATTAACGTGTGTGTGTCCTTCTCTCAAGGTGAACAAACTGTTCTAATGGATAAATATGAGCAAAACAAAAACGTAGCAGAGAGAGAGAGAGAGGATTACTGGAGGAAAATTGCAAACAGTGTAAATGTGTAAGAAAAAAGGCTTATCTCTGCCCGTCACTAAGACACAGTGTTCATTCTTCTCACTGATGTAATATTCTGGCACATTGACGCTGTGAAATGATTTAATATAGTAAGTAATAAGTGATGCGGTAGAACAGACAGAGGTCGACCAGAGGGCGGCAGAGATGACATCGACTTTGGCTTCCTGTATGTAGCTGCAACTTGGCAACACCAACAAAGAAAACATGAATGAATGAATGAATGAATGAACACCGTCTGTTGTCGTCACAGCTAAAGAAATAACTTGTTTCTTCTTGAGTGACCATGGCTGATGGAAAAGGATGTGTAATATAGATATGAATCAGTCCCACCAGGAGTTTTTTTGTGATTATTGCGGCCAAAAATGCTTGATTGTGCTGCGGCTTTTCTCAAAAATTGCGATATTTGCAAGGTTTTATGTGCTCTTTTTGCGGTAAAATTGCGGGAATTGGGAAAAATTGCAAGCAAAGGAAAAACAATTTTTTTTCTCTCTCTTACACACACACACACACACACACACACACACAGCCTCCCCCTATTCTCTCCCACTCTCCGTTTAAGCTATTAACTCTTCCAAGAGCTTGAATTTTGCACTCAGCTCGATTCTTGCTGCTTTTGTTTTGTTTTGCCTTTGTCTATGGCAGTAACTTTTGTTGGCAGGTGAGTTTTGTTCATCTTCCACCTGAACGCGCGCTGCGATGACGTCAGTTGCCACGACATCGAATGCGACAATTGGTCCAAATCACCAGCGGTCTGTTGATTTGGCCGTTTCATACGGAAAAGTTGCGTCAATTTTGCAAAACTGCAAAGCTCTCGCAAATATTACGGAGATTTCTTGAATTTGCGTTAATTATTGCGATCGCAAAATCGCAAGTTGCTGGAGGGACTGATGAATAGGATGTGTCAATATAATCAGGGACTTCCAGATAGACAAGTGATCTTTAACAGCAAGTGAAAACTAGCTTACTGCTATTTTATTGTTTATTGCAACATAAGAAGATGCGCACAATACTACGAACTCTGAGGCAAACAAGTTGTGGGAGCAAGATACATGATTCTAGAGCGACACTATGCAGATGATGCTTTCATTTATAGGTAGAAAATTTGAGTAAGGACATAAAGTTTAGTTTGTCGCTGTAACACAGAATGAGCTGAAAACAGACCTTCAATTGTAGCCAAAAAAAATCCAGTCAATACCATCGATACTAGCCAACTATTTGTTTTTGGTTGAAGCGAAGCAACGTTTAGCCTCAGCTGCTAACATTAAGCTAACTGGATGGACGTTACGACGAAAAAATAAACTCTTCAAACTGGGGCGGCCGAAGACATTTTGAAACTAGGCTCAGTCATATTTCTGTTTTGTTTTTTCTGTCATTCGAGAGAGACGTGCAGTGGGAAAATGAGCTCTGATTGGTTGAGTGACAGCCAATCGTGATGCTGGACAACTTTGCCCCCCTAAAAAAGGATGACTCGACTCCAAACCCAACACATAGAAGCGCGCCACTAGTGTTCATTTTTGACATGTTTTGATAGTAATAAGCATATCAACAAATTGGTAGTCATAGCTGCAACCAGACGCTCCTCTGAAATTTCTGAACATCCTAACTGGTTTGCTAACATGGTAGTACTGGGCAAACTGGAAGGTACAGTATGAGATTCACAGGTTCGGCCCATACACAGGTTCAAACCAGACCCTATTGGTGCAGAACCCATGTACAGGGTTACATGGAATATAAAAATGTTATTTTCTGGAAAATTGGAAAATGGTAGAATATCATTAAACTTTTGGAAAAGTCATGACATTTCAAATTTTGATACTTAAACTTATCACTTGGAAAAATGTGTCACTAATGAGAAGGCTGAAATGCAACTGGCCTGCAAAGCAGCTGCTGTGAGTCTGAAAACAGAAAATGTCTCAATGTCTCAGCATTTGTAACGGTCGCTTTACATCAAACCGCAGTAGTACAGTCATGAAAATTTGGTATGAAGTTATAGAAAAGTTATGGAAAAGTTTTGGAATTGTAAAAAAACGAGTTATTTTATACTAGTTATTTTATTTATTGCATTTTTCCGTAACTTGCAGCTTTATCTACACCTTTTTGAAGGACAATTCCAGTGTGACTTGAGTTTTTGCTCGTTTGTTTTTACGTTTTCCATCCCTTTAATGTTAGATATCTTTAAATCGGTGTTGCCAAACCTCCAGTCAGCAAAAAAACAACTGGAGACTTTTACATTTTGAAACAAGTTCATATTAATTAAGCATATTAAGCCAGGGTTGCATCATGTGTTGATGTTGGAACTTGTGTGTTTTTCTTAACACCTCTGATTGGAGTGATACCTCTGAGATTCGAGGTGACATCATCTGACCCTATTACATGGAGGTGTGAACAGAGAAACAAACAGAACTGGATTGGGTTTGTTTTGTTCAGTGCTTGGAAGCAAATCCAGTCCCGTAAGCATTGATGATTCAGGCAGAGTGTGTGTGTGTCTGTGTGTGTGTGTGTGTGTGTGTGTGTGTGTGAGTTTTTGCTCATTTTTCACATTTTCCATCCCTTTAATGTTAATTCTGACTGTTTTGTACATGCTGCACAACGATTAAAGACGTTAAATCCGTTTTTCCAAACCTCTCAGCCTCATTCGCTCCCATTCAATTCCAAACAGCAGAGAAAACAACTGGAGACTTCTAATTCAGCCGGTAAAGGTAATCGATCACCAGCGCCGTCGCTAGTGGGGTGAAAGGTGGTGACGATTTTAGGGGCCCGCAGCTGGAGAGGGCCCACAACAATTCCAGAAGGATGTATGAATTAATGTATTCTATAGATCCTGCAATGGCATTTGATACTTCAGAATAAAAAATAATAAACCCACAAATTAGGCAATATGTGATGAAAGTAGTTTTAATTTTCCAATCCATGGCCCCCTCCAAATAATTGGTTCGGTCCTCTGCTGCATGTTCAGAAACTGATGGAGGGCAGAAGTGAAGCCAGGGTCGGCGCCACGGCTCAGACAGCATCATGTCAGGCAAAAGTCAAAAAAGAAAAGAAAGGAAAGAGAAGGAGGCCAGGAGCAGTGCAGGGGCGCAGCTCAGGACCTCATTCTTTTCTAAGAAAGGTGAGTTTATCAAGCAATATTAGCAGACAGAGGCTAACTAAGACAGGCTGGTTAGGCTGGCTGGCTAACGTTTGCTAAGTTAACTAACTTGTCAACTACTGGCAGGCTATCGCCCGTGACCCGTCCCATATAATATGGAATCGTCACTAATGAAGAGTCAAAATGGGCCGTGATTTGTTCGTATTTCTCTATTTAAGAGATGAAAGTGAGAATAACACAATTATGAATAACAATGGCACGGGTAAAACGGATAAATTTGATAGAAAACACTACAGACCAGAATCTGGCCAAGGCCAAGGAGATGAACTCTGACCCTCCTGAATCTTCCAGCTCCTCCTCCTGTCCAGAGGGTGTGTCTATTGGGTTTAGGAGAGCTCCTGCCACCTTCCAACAATCTCCTCAGTTGAGGTCAGCGTTTCCCTGCCCCGGCTGAGAACAGCCTAGGTGATGTCCTGCCTTCCTCTAATGATTTGCCAAATGGCTTTCTAGAATCTCTGTAAGGCCTGAAAGTCATTTTCCATAGCCCCTTCCCCACGTCTTTTGCTTTTGCAACCACTGCAGCTGTAGCCTTTCTGGCCTGCTGGTTCCTCTCTGCTGAGTCCCAAGTCCCCTGTGCCAACCAGGCCTGGAAGGCCTCCTTCTTCAGCTTGACAGCCTCCCTCACAGTTGGTGTCATGACAAGCACTGACCACCTTCTGGCCACAGCTCCTTGCAGCTGATTCTTTAGAGGTTTTGAACAGCGTCCCTTCCTTCTCCATTTCCCAACTTCCACCCAGGAACAGGAAAAGTTTGCTTGGAGGTGAGAATCATCTTGGACACCTTTGGGTCTACCAGGTCTGTCCGGCAGCCTCCCCTGCCATCTGATCCAACTCACCACTAGATGGTGATCAGCTGACAGCTCAGTCCCTGTCTTCACCTGTGAGTGTTCAGAACATTTGGCCTCAGGTCTGATGAACCACTACAAAGTTGATCATCGACCTTTGGCCCAAGGAGCTCTGGTACCATGTACACTTGGGGGCCTTCTTGTGTTCGAACATGGCGTTTGGACAATCCATGATTAGCACATAAGTCCAACAATAACACACCACTTGTGTTCAGATTAGGAAGGCCATTCCTCAATCACGTCCCTCCAAGTATCCCAGTTGTTGCCAACATGAGTGGGGAAGTCTTCAAGTAGGACTCTGGAGTCAGTAGGTGGAGCCGCTCTCGAGCTCCCCACCCACCATCTCTAAGAAGGCCAAATGCTCCGAACTGAGGAGTTTTCCTCTCCGCAACACAGACGCAGTGAGGCGACTTTCACTGGGATAAACTCCACCTCTGAAGCAGCCAGTCAGGGGTTCATGAGAATCCCTATGCCAGCCCACTGCCTCTCACCCCAGACTCCTGAATAGGAGAGAGTGACCACCCTGTTTGGTTGGTTCCAGAGCTGATACTGTGCATGGAGGTAAGCCCAACTATACTGTATGTAATTTGCTCCTCTCAACCTCTGGCACCAGCTCAGGCTCCTCCCCCAGAGAGTTTACATTTCATGTTCCAAGAGCCAATTTGGCTCTTGGCCAATTTGGCAGGTGGTAAGCCCACAAGATAGCGGCCCCATGCTATTTATTCAGACTGTGCCTGACCAAGCTACAGAGGTCACCCTAAAGGCCTAGTTATACCTTCGCCTGGGTGCTTTTGCGGATGGCGCGCGCACTTCAACAGAGCGCGAAGACATTTATACTTGGCGCATTCTCCGTTGCAGTATTTGCCACAAAGACAGGGGGCGGTAGAGAGAAAATACCCTGTAAAGCAGGAAGTAGTAGAAGCAGGCACCGGAAAAACAACACAACCAGAAACAGCAAGGGTGGCTTGCACGTAGAAGATTACGGATTATTAATGCCGAGGAGGAATTGCTATGTTTATGGTTTTTAACCAGACAAAAGCGTCACAAAAGGAGATGGTCTGTCTGCCCGTTACACGTAGAGAGACATATGACTGGGGAACACAGCCAGCTAGTAAAGCCAATGCATGCTGTAGATGAAGAGATGCACTTCAGCTACTTTCGCATGTCAGCGCACCCCTTCGATGACCTGCTGCATCGGATCAAGCCGTTCTTACGGCATGAAAGGACCCATCGTGACCCGGTCAGTTTACAAGAGAGATTGGCTGTTACTTTGAGAATCCTCGCTTCTGGTAGTAGCCAGAAAAGTGTTGCGGCTAATTATAAATTGGGGTCAACGACAGTTTCACTGATTGTGTCTGAGGTTTGCCAGGCCATCTGGAGGGTCCTGAGAAAGGATTTTGTTTCCTTACCCAAAGGCAGTGAATGGGCAGAGATTTCTCGTGATTTCTGGAGACTATGGAACTTCCCCAACTGCTTGGGATGTATTGATGGGAAACGTGCAGATTAAAGCACCATCAGATGCAGGAAGTGACTATTTCAATTATAAAGGAACTCACTCAATAGTGCTCATGGCAATCTGTGATGCCAAATATCGCTTTACCATGGTGGACATTGGCTCATACGGTCGAGCGATTGCTGGGGGAATTTTCAAGGACAGTCAGTTTGGTTCAAGACTTCTGCAGGGGACTCTTGAACTGCCACCACCTGGCAACCTGCCTGGCACCAACGCTGCTGTCCCTCATGTGTTCCTAGGAGATGCAGCATTTCCACACCATGTGAACTTGATGCGGCCCTACCCGGGTAGTGTAATTACTTTTCATCTAAATCATAAACATTTTGAAAATATCCATGTTAATGCGTATATCTAATAGTATGTTGTTTGTGTTTATTCTTTTTATCTCTCAGGTGTCAACCTTGATGATGCACAGAAAGTGTATAATTACCGTCACTCACGAGCCAGGCGGGTGATCGAAAACTGTTTTAGGATGCTGGCTGCACGTTGGAGAATTCTGGGGCAGCCCATCGAATTCCACCCTGAGAAGACAGTGGATGTCGTGAAGGCCTGCGTGGCCCTTCACCCTTATTTTATTTTGCTTACCTCACTCTCAAAATTAGTGTCAGTCTCTCGATGTTTGATGAACTGGGACAGCCATCCGAGTTCCTTCAGGATCGGTGACACCAGTTGGCTTCCACCAGGGCCGCCACTCTTTCTGTGTGCTCTCTTTTTGGCCTTTACAAAACGGTGCCGCATGTTCTTCCACGTTTTACGGCAGAAATTTGGATCCTTGCCCAGTACATCTGCTATCTCCTTCCACGAGTTTTGGGCCATTTGAGGGTCTTTATAATCTCGTAGTGATGAGTTGTACTAAAAGCTGGTATGAGCGTACCAGCTCAGTGAGTCTTCCCTCAAATTCATCCATTTTGAACTGAGCGACACTCGCGCGGCTCGCGACAAGTTACAAAATCTGGGAGGTGCGCGACCAAGCGAAGTGACCGCACGTGCATCTGTCGCCAGGTTCGCGATTATGTCATTTGTGGCGCGCGAACCTCGCGACTGTGTCAGGTATAAACTAAGCTTTAACCAGCCACCAAGCTAGCAACTTACTCTTATGGTAATTGCACTGGTTAACACAAGGCACGTGTACGCTAACGCAAGTTCTTGACCTATGCAAGCTGTCTGCTTACATAGCACATGCACATCCAGCAGCTTCCTACAGCCTGTCTGAGGTAATACTGCATTTATCCGCAAGGGGGAGCAAAGCCACCAGTCTGGAGTATAGCAGTATTATATTATCTGGAGCACTGACCTAACACATATTATATTATCAGCCACCGCCATTTTTATTTGTTTACACAGGAAAGTACTTCTTCATTTGTAGTTGCTCGTTTAGCAGTAATTTTTATTTAGTGCCCCTACCTGAAACTCATGACATTGCAGCAGACGTTAGCATCGCCTTACACATTTTGGCCTCCACATGAGAAACGGCCCTTGCGTTGCCCTTTGCGTTGCTGCATGCGTTGCTTACGTAGAGTCTGTAACGGGCCTTAGAGTGATTAAGGCAGTATTTTACCATGAAAAAGTTACATAATGTAACTTTAAGACAGTCCCTGGCACATCAATGTCATAGGTAACAGACACACACCTAAGCCACTTTACCGCCATCAATTAAGCTGCTAACATATTTGACAATGCTGAGGATATGAGGGAGGGAGAGGTGAGGAAGAAGTAGAGAGAGAGTGATGAAGATGGAGATAAACAGGATGCCAACATGGGGGCATCCTCCATGCAAAAAGGGAACGAGGGACATCTGTGTCTGCTCTAGAGAGAAAAAGAGATGAAGGGAGGCAGAGAGAGAGCAAGAGGAAGGAAGGGAGGGGAGGGAAGAGAGAAATAAATAAGTTGTATGATACAGAGCTTTGGTCAGACAGCTGCCAGACGTCAGCAGCTTCTCCTCTCCTCCTCTCTCTCTGCTGATGGAGACCCTGGAAGGAGGTGAACTCTGCTTTCCACAGCTCCTCAACTCCTCCTGCAGGAAGCCGGTGCGTCTTCGCTTCGAGGCCACGCTCCTCTACATCCTGATGTCCTCTGTCTCTCTGCTCACTGTGGCTCTCAACCTGCTGGTCATCATCTCCATCTCCCACTACAGGTGGCCAAAGATTTCTTCACATGCAATTCTTCATCAAACTGTCAGACTTGCTGAAAGAAATGGCTTGTGAACTAAAACAGCGGTTCCCAAACTGGGACCACCAGAGGTCCTTGAGAGGGTCGCAAGAAGCAGAGATAGATTAATTTCACTTTTATGACATTCCCCTGAAGTTAGAACAACAAGGGAATATACAGTATAAGTTAAAAACATTAGGGGAATAAGACACAAAGTATGTTTGGTTAATACTACAGTTGTTGTATTGTTAATTCATTGGTGGTATGAGTGGTGCAGTATTTGATATGTGCTGCTCATGTTTATGTATTATGAAAATTGTTATTACCAATGAAGAAGAATTATTTCATAACAATGTTCATAACAGACATGAAAAGAATATAAGTTAAAACAAGTGTAATTGTATATGCATCTCCTCCAAGTTGTATGTTCTCTGAATTTTGTGTGTTGAATAAAAAATCAGTTGGGGGACTGTTTTGTAGTTTATAGTGATCCTGGTTTGATCACAGTTTGACTGCACCCACTTTTGTTATCTCCCCACCTACCAAATATTTTCTCAGACGGGATTCCTTAGGACAAAATCCTCTAAAATGGGGGTCTGTGGTCTATTGAGCTTGTTTTTTGGGGGTTACTGTCACATCTTGGAACCAAGTTGCTAAATAATGCTTTTGTATTCTTGTAAATGCTTGATATCTGTTACATCTGGTGATAAAACCTACTACTGATACTACAAATATGAGTGAATGTTCTGCTCCTGTTTCTCCCCAGGCAGCTCCACACCCCGACCAACCTCCTCCTCCTCTCCCTCGCCGTCTCCGACTTCCTCATGGGCCTCCTGATGCCGGGCGAAATCATACTCACGGGCGGCTGCTGGTTCCTGGGCGACCTCATGTGTGTTTTGTACTATGCCGCCGTCTTCGCCATCACCTCCGCCTCGGTGGGAAACATGCTGCTCATATCGGTCGACCGCTACGTGGCGATCTGCGACCCGCTGCGTTACTCGGCCAGACTCACCCGCGCCAGAGTCCAAATGTACATTTGCCTGTGCTGGCTCTGCTCTGTTTTTTACAACTGTCTCCTCCTGAAGGACCAGCTGAGGTGGCCGGACAGGTACAGCTCCTGCCACGGAGAGTGCGTGGTCGTCCTTGACCACATCGCAGGAGCCGTCGACCTGGCCGTGACATTTATTGGCCCCGTTACTGTCATTGTAATTCTGTATGTGAGAGTGTTTGTGGTGGTGGTCTCTCAGGCTCGGGCCATGCGGGTCGCGCTCCGGGGTTCAGAGACTGTAACCGCTAAGAAATCGGAGAGGAAAGCGGCCAGGACTCTCGGCATTGTCGTAGCTGTGTTTCTAATATGTCTCTTTCCGTATTACATTCCCTCCTTCACAGGCCAGGACACGGTGACCAGCGCTTCGGCTGCGGCCTTTGTCATCTGGCTTTTGCATTGTAACTCCTGTCTAAATCCTGTGATCTACACCTTTTTCTACCCCTGGTTTAGAAAAACTATTAAACTGATTGTTACACTTCAGATACTGCAGCCTGACTCCTGTAAGGCCAACATACTGTAGAGAGAGGAGAAGTTAACGAATGGACAAAGTAAAAAGAAACCACGCTGCTGTTCTTTCGTTGTATACTCTGTATGTGATTTGTAGAAATCAAAACTGTGTGTTTTCAGTTTCCTATTCAGCTGTTGGTCAGAAAGGCTATTTTTGCTCTCAAATAGATCTCTGGATATGCATTTTCTTCTGTGTTGTTTCCATTTTCCCACAGTCACCAAGCACCGTCAAATGTTTTTTTAGGCAAGCACCTGGTTTTCATGTAAGCTGTGAATTGTGTGATTCAGATCAAGTGCAATGTCCATTACACAACATTACGAAACAAACTGCTTTTTGTCCCAGTTTCAAATAAACACGGATAAACTTTCAATCTCGTCTTCTGAACATTTTGGCTCTGGCTAACCAAACTTGACTACAGTGTGGAAGAAAGGATAACTCCAGTCTTGTTTCGTTGCTTTCTTTGCTATATAATATTTTATTCTGTATGGTTTCCCCTCCTTCTCCCACTCAATGTCATAAGCACCATGAAGGACTACAAGCACCATTATTCATTTATTTATTTGTATGTTGTGTTTTTTATGAGCCCATGCCAAAGATAATTTTCTGTACAAAAAGGTTGCTGAATAAATTGAATGATAACCTGAATTGGGCTAGGATGAAAGTTAAACCGAGTAAGTCAAGGAGCATATCCATTGTTAAGGGGAAGCTAGCAGGCAAACGGTTTTACATAGATGAGGAAGCAATACCAACAGTTCTAGAGAAGCCTGTCAAAAGCCTAGGAAGGTGGTATGATACAAATCTGATAGGGAGCAGGTTCAGGAGATGCGACAGCAGCTAGTTGGAGGTATTCAGGACATAGAGAGATCAAGGTTACCAGGCAAGCTGAAGTTGTAGTGATTGCAGTTTGGCCTATTGCCTCGGCTAATGTGGCCCCTGACAGTATATGAGATACCACTGTCAAGGGTAGAGAAGTTGGAGAGACTGGTCAGTTCATACGTCAGGAAATGGCTTGGAGTTCCACGCTGTCTTAGTAGTGTAGGTTTGTATGGGAAAGGAATTCTGGAACTACCTATATCCAGCCTAGCAGAGGAGTTTAAATGTGCAAAGGTAAGATTGGAGTTGACACTAACAGAGTCTAAGGATCTAATAGTCAGGAGAGCAGCGCCTCCCGTGTTAGCAGGGCAGAAATGGAACCCAAGAGAGGCAGTGCAACAGGCGCGTTCAGCTCTAAGACATAGGGATATTGTAGGGCAGGTGCAACAAGGGTGAGGGGGCTTAGGCCTGGGAATAGGGCAACCGTTATGGAGTAAGGCAACTTCATCAGAGAGGAGAAAGATGGTTGTAGATCAAATACATCAACAGGAGCAGTCAGCAAGGTGTACCAAGGCAGTGTCTCAGGTAAAGCAGGACCAGTGGATGAAGTGGGAGAGTGTAGAGAAGAAGAAACTCAGCTGTAGAGAGCTATGGGGGATGGAGGCAAACAGCATAAAATTCATCATAGATGATCTGTTACCCACTCCCCAGAATCTTAGCCAATGGGTAGGTGAGGATCCTGCCTGCCCACTGCGTTAAGTCATAGCTACACTTAGGCATACTATCAGATTGTAAAACAAGTTTGTCTCAGGGAAGATACACCTGGAGTCATAATCTAGTGCTTAGGTGCCTAGCAGCAGCAATTGAGGGTAAGCGATTAGAAATAAATGTATTGCCTGATGGGAAAGAGGGTACTAAGATTAAGCTTGTCAGAGAGGGAGAAAAGACCAGGATGCAAGCCATTTTATGCAGGCAGGTTGTAGGGCAGCTAGGGGCGGGGCTAGGGGCAAGGCGAGATTGGCAAATGGCAGTGGATTTAGAGAAACAGCTTGTGATCCCCAGAGGGATAGTCAGCTCAAATTTAAGACCACACTTGGTGTTATGGTCAGAGTCAGAACGGATTGTGTATTTTGTGGAGCTCACAGTGCCATGGGAAGATGCAGTAGATGAAGCTTATGAAAGGAAGATGCTCAAGTATTCTGAACTGGCAGCTGAGGGGCAGCAGCGAGGTTGGAATGTACGATTGAAGCCTGTTGAGGTGGGTTGCAGAGGATCTGTAGGCAGATCAACATTAGCACTTTGAATTAGGCATCCGTGGGCAGAGTTTAAAACAGGCAGTTAAGACTATGTCAGAAGCGAGTGAATGGTTGTGGATGAGAAGGTAACTAACTAGCTAACTCAGGCACAAAGTAGTTACCGGTAGATAGCTTATCTGAGATAGCCTTGTGCAGGGACGCTGGAAGTAGGGGTGCTGAGGGGGTTGCAGCACCCCCTACTGGCGGGGGGCTGTACCTGCAAGGCTAAAAAGTTTACTAAACAGCGGTTCCAGTGTTCACCACAATATTCAACCTCTCCCTAGCCCAGCCAGTTGTCGCCACATGCCTCAAGAGGTCCACCATTGTCCGTACCCAACGCTTCACCAACCTGCCTTAACGATTACCGGTAGCACTCACCTCAGTGGTCATGAAATGCAATCAAGTTTGCTGACTACACAGTGATGGTGGGCCTGATCACTAGTAATGATGAGAAGGCCTACCTGGAAGAGGTGGCAGACCAGTCACTGTGGTGTCAGCCCAACTACCTCTTCCTGAACGTTAGCAAAACCAAAGAGCTGATTGTGGACTTTGGGAGGAAACAGCAGAGGACGAGGAAGGTCAGAGCAGAGGACGCAGCCAGCGGACGGCGGCTGATGACTCCCTCCACGGAGAATGCCCACCCACACGACGCTCCGGGCCCTGGAACTGGCAGGACACACAAACAACAACGGAATCAACAACGGCCCTGATCTACTCGGGGCCCTCACACATATGCTACTGAGGTAGGCTATTTCAACTTTCCTCAATTCAGGAAATAGCGAACGCTGTACTTTTACCAGTCAGCACGCAGAGTTCCGCTCCCCGTCTCCGTCGTTCTGACAGTAGCCCTGTGATGCCTGGATTCCTGCTCCTCAGTCAGCCTCCATGCCACCTCAGAGCGGCAGTTTTAAACGTGCAGCCAGCCAATGACAGCAGCATACTGGGAATCACGCTCCACTCATCCTGACGATTCAATCAGGAGGAATAAACATTAAGCCCCAACCCCCCCACGACTCAAGTCCATTCAAGAGGTATGTCCCTATAACAGGTAAGTCCATATTTAAAGTCTCTGCAGTCTTACATTCCAACATGTTCAGTACCAACCCGGTCCAAAATTGTTTACAACATTCCAGTGTACAGTTAAATAGCCCCACTGGTGACATTTCCCCCCCTGTTCGTTAACAGTGGTGGTCCCGACCACCCCTTCAATCTCGACACCTTTGCGGTAGCACACCAAAGTTGCTACGATGCTACCGCCTCACAGGGTCCTGTCACTCCTCGGGCAAGGGCCTGCCCTCCGGCTGGGGCTCTGGTTCTGCCTGGACTGGTTCAACTACCCGTTCTGGCTCAGCCACTGGGTCAGGAATGATGGGCTCTACACCGGACAGGGGGACCAACCGTGCTACGGGGGCACAAGGCAACAAAAATTTAGGGTTTTTAGGCTGAGGCAGGCAATAATGGAATGGCTTGTGTCTTTCTGTCATACCGTGCCCAGTCCCAGCCTTGCCTTTGCTTGGTGTGGGCCCGCACTCGGCCATAGGCTTCCACCAATGTCTGATGATGTGTGACTCATCCATCCAACGTTCTTCTCTCCTGTGGGGGGACAACATCTAAGCACAGATAAACAGGCAGTCCCTCCACTGCACCTGAGTCTCTGTACCTACAGTGCTCAATAATGAAAGCAATGTTCTGTTGAAGCGTTCGCAAGCCCCATTGCCTTGTGGATGATACGGGGTAGTCTGGCTCTTCATACAGCCATAGAGTGCGCATAGCTGATGCATTACCTCAGACTCGAAAGCCCCTCCACGGTCGGTCAGGAAACGCTTTGGGCAACCAAAGGGCTGAATGAGGGAGGACCACAGGGCCTTAACAGTGGTCAGTTTGGTCCTTGGTGGGCACTGCCACCGCATACCTAGAAAACAGGTCGGTCATAACCAGGATATATGGTAGAGTGTCAGGTGGCCATCCTAATGACAAATAGTCCAGGGCCACAACCTCCTATGGGTAACTGGAAGTAATAGGTTGAAGGGGAGCTCTCACCTCTGGGCCGGCCTTACCTACTACGCACTCTGGGCATTCTGCTGTCCAGGACTTGATGTCCTTACCCATCCCCAGCCAGTGGAACCAACGACGTAAGATGCTCAGGACCTTTTCATTGCGGGCATGTCCGGATGCTCGGTGGTAATCCCTCCATATCCCCTGAGCACGGTGAGCTGGGACAACCAGCTGGAAGGCCTGTTGACCGGTGTCAGGTTCCCGGATGCAGCGTCCCAGGATTCCTCCACAGAGTTCCAGCCGATCCCACTCTCGCAACCACTTGCGCACCTGTGGAGACACAGACTGAGCTTACCTGAGCTATAGATAACCCCTCGCTCTTCAGTTGGCTGCCCTGGCTTAGTTCTGGGTCTTCCTGCTGGTGACTCTGCCAGGATTCTGGACTAGGCTCTTGGCCAGCTTGCAAAGCCTCCCCTCCCAATCATTCCTGCTCTGGAGGTGCTGCATGGATTGCTGTGACATTTGCCTCCCCCAGGAGCCGGGACAAGACTGAAATTTGGCAGCTGAGTTACCCACCTCTGCTCCACTGCCCCCAGCTTCGCTACACTCAGGTGTACCAGTGGGTTGTTTTCCGTAAACACAGTGAAGTCCGTTCCCCACAGGTAGTGCTTAAACTTCTCAGTGACTGTCCAGAATAGAGCCAGTAACTCCAATTTGAAGGAGCTATAGATTTGATCATTCCTTTCATTGGGGTTGAGGCTTCGGCTGGCATACACAATCACCCGATCCTTCCCCCCTTGCACCTGCAACAGCACTGCACCCCGTCCATCCAAGCTGGCATCTGTATACAACAGGAATGGCAGACTAAAATCAGCATAAGCTAGCACCGGCTCCTCAGATGCATGCTGGCACCACTGGATTGCTGTCGCTTTAACCCCTGCTATGCCCTGAAGAAGGCTGTTCAGGGGAGCTGCAACATGGGAAAAGGTGGGGATGAAGCGTTGACAACATCCCGCAAAGCCCAGGAAGGAGCAAATTTGGGTGACAGTTGTGGGGACAGGCCAGTCATGCACTGCTGCAGTCTTGTTGGGGTCCATCGCCACCCCCTTCTTGCTGACCACGTGCCCCAGGTACTTCACCTCCTTCCAAAGCAGGTGGCATTTCTGGGGCTGGAGTTTCAAGCCATGCTGATGTAATCTCTCGAACACTTGCTCCAGGTGTTGGAGATGGCTGTTGAAACAGGGAGAATACACAATGACATCATCCAAGTATATCCAAGTATAACAGTCCCCGATAACATTAATTCCCAATATGCCACATTCAGGGTTCAAGGCAGGAATCTTCAACCACCACCACTCCCTTTCCCATTACCTTCACCCCGTTGATCTCAAAGTCCAAGAGCGCATAACCAATATGGAATATGGAGTCCATTCGCTGCCTTCAGGGTGAGCCAGGGGATGTCTCCTTGGACTAACCCTTCTCCAAACTGCTGCTGAAACAGAGAATAACAGAACAGAGTGACTTGTGAACTGGTGTCTAATACACAAGGAATCTTTTTACCTCTTATAATGACTTCCACCTCCGGGTTGTCCTGATTAATGAGGGCTTGGTTGGGGATGTAGTCTGGGTCCCCTCCTCGACCGAGGAGACTAAGAATCCGAGGGTCCGGTGCGTCGTCTGGTCAGAATCGGCAGGTATGGTCTGCCTGCACACACTCCAAACAGATGGGCCGACCCTGGGGGTCCCACTGGAACTGACTCCCAGGTGCTCCAGGGGGTAGTCTACGGGGCCTTGGTTGAAATGTGGGCCCAGCTGACTGGATATTTGAGTCCGCATTTCTTCTGCGAGGGATTTCCCTAGTATTGACATCTGCTCTTTAAAGGAATAGTTCACCCAAAAATTATAATTCAGTCATTATCTACTCACTCCCATGCCAGTATACGGTGACCAGATGTCCCGGTTTGTCCGGGATTGTCCCGGTTTCAAGATGGGTGTCCCGAGTCCCAACAAATATCTGTAAAACACTAAAATGTCCCGGTTTTCAACATTCACTACCAAATTGTCCCGGTTTTCACCACAATTAAAATAATAATAATAGTATTATACTTGTTTTCAGCCCTTACATAGACGTTTATCATGTTCTGTCCCGCTCATTATTACCTAACCCAATCAAAAAACATAAACAATGCACCACGCGTCTGAATTCAACACTGATTTGTCTGTATGTGTGTTAATCAATCAATGTGTCATTGTCAAGGCTGTTGCTAGCCTATGACGCTGGTGGCTCTGTCTGACAGAATCTGTCAGTACGCTAACGGTTAGCTGTCATGCCAAATAGAAAGTTGCTCTTTTCTAAAGACCTCCAGAAGGCTTACTCTTTTCTTCGTGAAGTAGCCGGCAACGAAAATGCTGCGTTCTGCATACACTGCAAGAGTACATTTTCGGTCGCGCACGGTGGAAATGCCGTCATAAAAGATCATATTAAGATGGCCAAACATAAGCGGTGGCTTAGCGGTGTTTTGTGTTTACTAGTGTTATTATACAGTTTTCAAATAAACTATGTTTTTTTGGATTTTTGGAGACAAAACATCATTTGGTTTGAAAATGTGGTCACCCTATGCCAGTAGAAAATCGTTTGTTAGTCCATACAACAGTCCTGGAGATCCCTGGAAGAAGTATATTGCAGCATTCTCCAAAACAACTGAAGTTGCCGGAGACCTGTCTTCAGACAGGTCACAAATAATGGAAAATAACCATAAAATGCTGAGGACACAAGGGAGGGAGAGGTGAGGAAGAAGAGAGAGAAGAAGAGAGAGAATGATGAAGATGGAGATGAAGAGGATGATGCAAAAAGCGAGGCAAGGGAACGAGGGAACGAGGGACATCGGTGTCTGCTGTAGAGAGAAAAAGAGATGAAGAGAGGCAGAGAGAGAGAGCAAGAGGGGGAGGGAAGAGAGAAATAAATAAGTTGTATGATACAGAGCTTTGGTCAGACAGCTGCCAGACGTCAGCAGCTTCTCCTCTCCTCCTCTCTCTCTGCTGATGGAGACCCTGGAAGGAGGTGAACTCTGCTTTCCACAGCTCCTCAACTCCTCCTGCAGGAAGCCGGTGCGTCTTCGCTTCGAGGCCACGCTCCTCTACATCCTGCTGTCCTCAGTCTCTCTGCTCACTGTGGCTCTCAACCTGCTGGTCATCATCTCCATCTCCCACTACAGGTGGTCAAAGATTTCTTCACATGCAATTCTTCATCAAACTGTCAGACTTGCTGAAAGAAATGGCTCCTGGACTAAAACAGAGGTTCCCAAACTGGGGTTCGGGGACAACCAGGGGTCCTTGAGAGGGTCGTAGGAAGCAGGAATAGATTAATTTCACTTTTATGACATTCCCCTGAAGTTAGAACAACAAGGGAATATATAAGTTAAAAACATAATGGTGACTGTTTTGATCTTAATTCATAATGATCCTGGTTTGATCACAGTTTGACTGCACCCACTTTTGTTATCGCCCCACCTAACAACAACCATTTTCTCAGAGGGGATTCTTTAGGACAAAATTCTCTCAAATGGGGTCTGCGGTCTATTGTGCATCTATTTTGGGGATCCTTCAATTTAAAAAGTTTGGGAACCCCTGGATGAAAACATAAGATACTGTCACATCTTGGAACCAAGTTGCTAAATAATGCTTTTGTATTCTTGTAAATGCTTCTGCTACTTATGGTGATAAAACCTACTACTGATACTACAAATATGAATGAATGTTCTGCTCCTGTTTCTCCCCAGGCAGCTCCACACCCCGACCAACCTCCTCCTCCTCTCCCTCGCCGTCTCCGACTTCCTCATGGGCCTCCTGATGCCGGGCGAAATCATGCTCACGGGCGGCTGCTGGTTCCTGGGCGACTTCATGTGTGCTCTGTTCTACGCCGCCATCTTCGTTGTCAACTCTGCCTCGGTGGGAAACATGCTGCTCATATCGGTCGACCGCTACGTGGCGATCTGCGACCCGCTGCGTTACTCGGCCAGACTCACCCGCGCCAGAGTCCAAATCTGCATTTGCCTGTGCTGGCTCTGCTCTGTTTTCTACAACTGTCTCCTCCTGAAGGACCAGCTGAGGTGGCCGGACAGGTACAACTCCTGCCACGGAGAGTGTGTGGTCATTGTTGAACACATTGCAGGAGCCGTCGATTTGGCCGTGACATTTATCGGCCCCGTTACTGTCATCATAGTTCTGTATGTGAGAGTGTTTGTTGTGGCGGTCTCTCAGGCTCGGGCCATGCGGGTCGCGCTCCGGGGTTCAGAGACTGTAACCGCTAAGAAATCAGAGAGGAAAGCGGCCAGGACTCTCGGCATTGTCGTAGCTGTGTTTCTAATATGTCTCTTTCCGTATTACTCTCACTCCCTCACAGGCCAGGACACGGTGACCAGCGCTTCGGCTGCGGCCTTTGACATCTGGCTATTGTATTGTAACTCCTGTCTAAATCCTGTGATCTATGCCTTTTTCTACCCCTGGTTTAGAAAAACTATTAAACTGATTGTTACACTTCAGATACTGCAGCCTGACTCCTGTGAGGCCAACATACTGTAGAGAGAGGAGAAGTCAACTAATTCAAAACAGCAAAAGTCTGGACAAAAGTAAAAAGAAACCACGCTGCCGCCTTTCATTGTATACTCTGTATGTGATTTGAAGAATCAAACCTGTGTTTTTTCAGTTTCAGCCCTGCCTTACAATTTACCTCCTATTCAGCTGTTGGTCAGAGAGGCTAATTTCTCTCTCTATTTGATTTTTGTATATACATTTTCTTCTGTGTTGCTTCTATTCTCCCACAGTCACCAAGCACTGTCAAATGTTTTTTTAGGCAAGCATCCGGTTTTTATGCACACTGTGAATTCAACACCATATGTGTGTTTCAGATCAAGTGCAATGGCTTTACATTACAAACAAACTGCAAACAGTCAACCCCCAACCCCACCCCAGAAGGGAAATATTTGAGGGGTTTTGTTCCAAAATGAGATTCACACCATTTCTCATAACAATGTGAAGCACATTATGTGTTATTGTCGAAGTTACGACTCATCTGAAGACATTTGCTTATAAAATAGTTCATTTTTTGGGGCGATAGAGTGGTTTTCAAATACTGCCTGATGAATTTCAGGTAGCAAATGTTTTATTTCCAAAATGGATGTAGGTCTACAGCGTTTAGGACTGAAACCCTTCATTTGAGACCAGTAGCCTGGTTTCCTCTGCAGGGCCAAACACTGATTTCCTCCCAAAACAAACCTCCTGTGTGATTTTTGTCCCAGTTTCAGATGAACACAGATAAACTTTCAATCTCATCTTCTGAACATTTTGGCTCTGGCTAACCAAACTTGACTACAGTGTAACTTTTAAAGGATAAAAACAACAAGTCTTGTTTCACTGCTTTCTTTGCTATATAATGTTTTATTCTGTATGGTTTCCCCTCCTTCTCCCACTCACTGTCATAAGCACCATGAAGGACTACAAGCACCATTATTCATTTATTTATTTGTATGTTGTGTTTTTTATGAGCCCATGCCAAAGATAATTTTCTGTACAAAAAGGTTGCTGAATAAATTGAATGATAACCTGAATTGGGCTAGGATAAAAGTTAAACCGAATAAGTCAACGAGCATATCCATTGTTAAGGGGAAGCTAGCAGGCAAACGGTTTTACATAGATGAGGAAGCAATACCAACAGTTCTAGAGAAGCCTGTCAAAAGCCTAGGAAGGTGGTATGATACAAATCTGATAGGGAGCAGGTTCAGGAGATGCGACAGCAGCTAGTTGGAGGTATTCAGGACATAGAGAGATCAAGGTTACCAGGCAAGCTGAAGTTGTAGTGTTTGCAGTTTGGCCTATTGCCTCGGCTAATGTGGCCCCTGACAGTATATGAGATACCACTGTCAAGGGTAGAGAAGTTGGAGAGACTGGTCAGCTCATATGTCAGGAAATGGCTTGGAGTTCCACGCTGTCTTAGTAGTGTAGGTTTGTATGGGAAAGGAATTCTGGAACTACCTATATCCAGCCTAGCAGAGCAGTTTAAATGTGCAAAGGTAACATTGGAGTTGACACTAACAGAGTCTAAGGATCCAATAGTCAGGAGAGCAGCGCCTCCCGTGTTAGCAGGGCAGAAATGGAACCCAAGAGAGGCAGTGCAACAGGCACGGTCAGCTCTAAGACATAGGGATATTGTAGGGCAGGTGCAGCAAGGGTGAGGGGGCTTAGGCCTGGGAATAGGGCAACCGTTATGGAGTAAGGCAACCTTATCAGAGAGGAGAAAGATGGTTGTAGATCAAATACATCAACAGGAGCAGTCAGCAAGGTGTACCAAGGCAGTGTCTCAGGTAAAGCAGGACCAGTGGATGAAGTGGGAGAGTGTAGAGAAGAAGAAACTCAGCTGTAGAGAGCTATGGGGGATGGAGGCAAACAGCATAAAATTCATCATAGATGATCTGTTACCCACTCCCCAGAATCTTAGCCAATGGGTAGGTGAGGATCCTGCCTGCCCACTGCGTTAAGTCATAGCTACACTTAGGCATACTATCAGATTGTAAAACAAGTTTGTCTCAGGGAAGATACACCTGGAGTCATAATCTAGTGCTTAGGTGCCTAGCAGCAGCAATTGAGGGTAAGCGATTAGAAATAAATGTATTGCCTGATGGGAAAGAGGGTACTAAGATTAAGCTTGTCAGAGAGGGAGAAAAGACCAGGATGCAAGCCATTTTATGCAGGCAGGTTGTAGGGCAGCTAGGGGCGGGGCTAGGGGCAAGGCGAGATTGGAAAATGGCAGTGGATTTAGAGAAACAGCTTGTGATCCCCAGAGAGATAGTCAGCTCAAATTTAAGACCACACTTGGTGTTATGGTCAGAGTCAGAACGGATTGTGTATTTTGTGGAGCTCACAGTGCCATGGGAAGATGCAGTAGATGAAGCTTATGAAAGGAAGATGCTCAAGTGTTCTGATCTGGCAGCTGAGGGGCAGCAGCGAGGTTGGAATGTACGATTGAAGCCTGTTGAGGTGGGTTGCAGAGGATCTGTAGGCAGATCAACATTAGCACTTCTTGGTGAATTAGGCATCTGTGGGCAGAGTTTAAAACAGGCAGTTAAGACTATGTCAGAAGCAGCCATGCTAGTGAATGGTTGTGGATGAGAAGGTAACTAACTAGCTAACTCGGGCACAAAGTAGTTACCGATAGATAGCTTATCTGAGATAGCCTTGTGCAGGGATGCTGGAAGTAGGGGTGCTGAGGGGGCTGCAGCACCCCCTACTGGCAGGGGGCTGTAACTGCAAGGCTAAAAAGTTTACTAAACAGCGGTTCCAGTGTTCACCACAATATTCAACCTCTCCCTAGCCCAGCCAGTGGTCCCCACATGCCTCAAGAGGTCCACCATTGTCCTTGTACCCAATGCTTCACCAACCTGCCTTAACAATTACCGGTAGCACTCACCTCAGTGGTCATGAAATGCAATCAAGTTTGCTGACTACACAGTGATGGTGGGCCTGATCACTAGTAATGATGAGAAGGCCTACCTGGAAGAGGTGGCAGACCAGTCACTGTGGTGTCAGCCCAACTACCTCTTCCTGAACGTTAGCAAAACCAAAGAGCTGATTGTGGACTTTGGGAGGAAACAGCAGAGGAGCTATACACCGCTGACTATTAATGGGACACTTGTGGAGAGGGTGAGCAGCTTTAGGTATCTGGGGTTTCACATCACAGAGGATTTGAAATGGACAATGCACACAGACACCCTGGTGAGGAAGGCGAGGCAGCGTCTGTACCACCGCAGACAACTGAGGAAATTCAGAGTCTCTCTGAGGATCCTAAAGACCTTCTACTCTGGTGCTGTAGAAAGCATCCTGACAGGTAACAATACTGCCTGCTATGGTAACAGCTCCTCTCAGGACCGTAGAGCTCTGCACAGGGTGGTGCGATTGGCTGAGCGTACTGTTGGAACTACGCTTCCCTCTCTACAGGACTTATTTGGAGTTAACTAGCTGAGGTTCAGGAGCAGGGCCATGCCTCCACTCCACCTCTTCCGGCCTTAAAGGAATAGTTCACCCAAAAATGAAAATTCAGTCATTATCTACTCACCCCCATGCCCGTAGAAAATCTGGTAATGTTTGTTAGTCCATACAACAGTCCCGGAGCTTCCCAGCTGAAGTATGTTTGGTCTCCAAAACAACTGATGTTGCTGGGGTCCTGTCTTCACAGCTCAAAATAACGGAAAATAACCATAAAATGAGATTTTAAATAGGTAAAAATACTGTTTTAAACCAATAACTTTGTATTTAATCATCAAATTCAATAAGTGAGCACCCATATTAATGTTTGATGTCATAATAATAATGAAAAATGCCATAATATGTGCCATTTTAACAATAAATGCTGCATGTATTACACTGTGCAGAATACATACAGAACAGAGACTAAAGTGGACATTAATATGGGTGCTCACTTATTGAACTGGACAATTAAATACAAAGTAATTGGTTTAAAACAGTATTTCTACCTATTTAAAATCTTGTGCTTTTATTTTGAACGCTTAACGGCCAAACCGGAAGTCTTGTTGCTGGTAATTGGAGCTACTCTTACTAGTTTCCAAGGCCAGGGTGCGCGCAAACGTGACATATTTTCACAGCTAGAGTGGCGATTTCAGCTAAATAATGGTGTAAATGTTGGTCTTTTCAAGTCACTTTGGGATCGTTTGGCTTCAGGAGACTTGGATTATGCTGGAGGAGCATAATGGAGCATGGCGCCATTTTATGGTTATTTTCCGTTATTTTTTGAACTGTGAAGACAGGACCCCAGCAACTGGAAAGCTCCGGGACTGTTGTATGGACTAACAAACTTTACCTGATTTTCTACTGGCATGGGGGTGAGTAGATAATGACTGAATTTTCATTTTTGGGTGAACTATTCCTTTAACCTATGTATGCCTACATGCCCTCCCCCGCTGTTTGTCCTCATTCTTCCGTGCCCCTCCCACCCTCCCTCTCTTCTCTCTCCCTCTTAGGGGAAAAACTCCTAATAATAGTTCATCCAAAAACCACACAGTGAAGTGCACTGTTTGGCTACCAAGGTTGAGTCAGGCACCGATATCACTAACACTCAGAAAAGGAGTTAACAGTAAATGTCACTACTTGTTCTACCAGTAGCTTACACAGTTAAATGAAGAGTGGCCATTTGCTGAACATGTACAAATAACATCGAAATGTGTCCATTCTCAGTCGGGGCCCCACCCGACCGAGAAAAATAAAAAAAATTGTCCTTCTCACCGCTCCAACAAAGCACAGTCTTTAGCATGGAAGTCCAACGTAACGGTACGGTCGCTGTAACGAGGAAGGTCAGAGCAGAGGATGCAGCCGGCGGACGGCGGCTGATGACTCCCTCCACGGAGAATGCCCACCCACACGACGCTCCGGGCCCTGGAACTGGCAGGACACACAAACAACAACGGAATCAACAACGGCCCTGATCTACTCGGGGCCCTCACACATAAGCTACTGAGGTAGGCTATTTCAACTTTCCTCAATTCAGGAAATAGCGAACGCTGTACTTTTACCAGTCAGCACGCAGAGTTCCGCTCCCCATCTCCGTCGTTCTGACAGTAGCCCTGTGATGCCTGGATTCCTGCTCCTCAGTCAGCCTCCATGCCACCTCAGAGCGGCAGTTTTAAACGTGCAGCCAGCCAATGACAGCAGCATACTGGGAATCACGCTCCACTCATCCTGACGATTCAATCAGGAGGAATAAACATTAAGCCCCAACCCCCCCACGACTCAAGTCCATTCAAGAGGTATGTCCCTCACAAATCACAGGTAAGTCCATATTTAAAGTCTCTGCAGTTTTACATTCCAACATGTTCAGTACCAACCCGGTCCAAAATTGTTTACAACATTCCAGTGTACAGTTAAATAGCCCCACTGGTGACATTTCCCCCCCTGTTCGTTAACAGTGGTGGTCCCGACCACCCCTTCAATCTCGACACCTTTGCGGTAGCACACCAAAGTTGCTACGATGCTACCGCCTCACAGGGTCCTGTCACTCCTCGGGCAAGGGCCTGCCCTCCGGCTGGGGCTCTGGTTCTGCCTGGACTGGTTCAACTACCCGTTCTGGCTCAGCCACTGGGTCAGGAATGACGGGCTCTACACCGGACAGGGGGACCAACTGTGCTACGGGGGCACAAGGCAACAAAAATTTAGGGTTTTTAGGCTGAGGCAGGCAATAATGGAATGGCTTGTGTCTTTCTGTCATACCGTGCCCAATCCCAGCCTTGCCTTTGCTTGGTGTGGGCCCGCACTCGGCCATAGGCTTCCACCAATGTCTGATGATGTGTGACTCATCCATCCAACGTTCTTCTCTCCTGTGGGGGGACAACATCTAAGCACAGATAAACAGGCAGTCCCCCCACTGCACCTGAGCCTCTGCACCTACAGTGCTCAATAATGAAAGCAATGTTCTGTTGAAGCGTTCGCAAGCCCCATTGCCTTGTGGATGATACGGGGTAGTCTGGCTCTTCATACAGCCATAGAGTGCGCATAGCTGATGCATTACCTCAGACTCGAAAGCCCCTCCACGGTCGGTCAGGAAACGCTTTGGGCAACCAAAGGGCTGAATGAGGGAGGACCACAGGGCCTTAACAGTGGTCAGTTTGGTCCTTGGTGGGCACTGCCACCGCATACCTAGAAAACAGGTCGGTCATAACCAGGATATATGGTAGAGTGTCAGGTGGCCATCCTAATGACAAATAGTCCAGGGCCACAACCTCCTATGGGTAACTGGAAGTAAAAGGTTGAAGGGGAGCTCTCACCTCTGGGCCGGCCTTACCTACTACGCACTCTGGGCATTCTGCTGTCCAGGACTTGATGTCCTTACCCATCCCCAGCCAGTGGAACCAACGACATAAGATGCTCAGGACCTTTTCATTGCGGGCATGTCCGGATGCTCGGTGGTAATCCCTCCATATCCCCTGAGCACGGTGAGCTGGGACAACCAGCTGGAAGGCCTGTTGACCGGTGTCAGGTTCCCGGATGCAGCGTCCCAGGATTCCTCCACAGAGTTCCAGCCGATCCCACTCTCGCAACCACTTGCGCACCTGTGGAGACACAGACTGAGCGTACCTGAGCTATAGATAACCCCTCGCTCTTCAGTTGGCTCCCATGGCTTAGTTCTGGGTCTTCCTGCTGGTGACTCTGCCAGGATTCTGGACTAGGCTCTTGGCCAGCTTGCAAAGCCTCCCCTCCCAATCATTCCTGCTCTGGAGGTGCTGCATGGATTGCTGTGACATTTGCCTCCCCCAGGAGCCGGGACAAGACTGTGAAATTTGGCAGCTGAGTTACCCACCTCTGCTCCACTGCCTCCAGCTTCGCTGCCCCCAGGTGTACCAGTGGGTTGTTTTCCGTGAACACAGTGAAGTCCGCGCCCAACAGGTAGTGCTTAAACTTCTCAGTGACTGTCCAGAATAGAGCCAGTAACTCCAATTTGAAGGAGCTATAGATTTGATCATTCCTTTCATTGGGGTTGAGGCTTCGGCTGGCATACGCAATCACCCGATCCTTCCCCCCTTGCACCTGCAACAGCACTGCACCCCGTCCATCCAAGCTGGCATCTGTATACAACAGGAATGGCAGACTAAAATCAGCATAAGCTAGCACCGGCTCCTCAGATGCATGCTGGTACCACTGGATTGCTGTCGCTTTAACCCCTGCTATGCCCTGAAGAAGGCTGTTCAGGGGAGCTGCAACATGGGAAAAGGTGGGGATGAAGCGTTGACAACATCCCGCAAAGCCCAGGAAGGAGCGAATTTGGGTGACAGTTGTGGGGACAGGCCAGTCATGCACTGCTGCAGTCTTGTTGGGGTCCATCGCCACCCCCTTCTTGCTGACCACGTGCCCCAGGTACTTCACCTCCTTCCAAAGCAGGTGGCATTTCTGGGGCTGGAGTTTCAAGCCATGCTGATGTAATCTCTCGAACACTTGCTCCAGGTGTTGGAGATGGCCGTTGAAACAGGGAGAATACACAATGACATCATCCAAGTATATCCAAGTATAACAGTCCCCGATAACATTAATTCCCAATATGCCACATTCAGGGTTCAAGGCAGGAATCTTCAACCACCACCACTCCCTTTCCCATTACCTTCACCCCGTTGATCTCAAAGTCCAAGAGCGCATAACCAATATGGAATATGGAGTCCATTCGCTGCCTTCAGGGTGAGCCAGGGGATGTCTCCTTGGACTAACCCTTCTCCAAACTGCTGCTGAAACAGAGAATAACAGAACAGAGTGACTTGTGAACTGGTGTCTAATACACAAGGAATCTTTTTACCTCTTATAATGACTTCCACCTCCGGGTTGTCCTGATTAATGAGGGCTTGGTTGGGGATGTAGTCTGGGTCCCCTCCTCGACCGAGGAGACTAAGAATCCGAGGGTCCGGGGCGTCGTCTGGTCAGAATCGGCAGGTATGGCCTGCCTGCACACACTCCAAACAGATGGGCCGACCCTGGGGGTCCCACTGGAACTGACTCCCAGGTGCTCCAGGGGGTAGTCTACGGGGCCTCGGTTGAAACGTGGGCCCAGCTGACTGGCTATTTGAGTCCGCATTTCTTCTGCGAGGGATTTCCCTAGTATTGACATCTGCTCTTTAAAGGAATAGTTCACCCAAAAATTATAATTCAGTCATTATCTACTCACTCCCATGCCAGTATACGGTGACCAGATGTCCCGGTTTGTCCGGGATTGTCCCGGTTTCAAGATGGGTGTCCCGAGTCCCAACAAATATCTGTAAAACACTAAAATGTCCCGGTTTTCAACATTCACTACCAAATTGTCCCGGTTTTCACCACAATTAAAATAATAATAATAGTATTATACTTGTTTTCAGCCCTTACATAGACGTTTATCATGTTCTGTCCCGCTCATTATTACCTAACCCAATCAAAAAACATAAACAATGCACCACGCGTCTGAATTCAACACTGATTTGTCTGTATGTGTGTTAATCAATCAATGTGTCATTGTCAAGGCTGTTGCTAGCCTATGACGCTGGTGGCTCTGTCTGACAGAATCTGTCAGTACGCTAACGGTTAGCTGTCATGCCAAAGAGAAAGTTGCTCTTTTCTAAAGACCTCCAGAAGGCTTACTCTTTTCTTCGTGAAGTAGCCGGCAACGAAAATGCTGCGTTCTGCATACACTGCAAGAGTACATTTTCGGTCGCGCACGGTGGAAATGCCGACATAAAAGATCATATTAAGATGGCCAAACATAAGCGGTGGCTTAGCGGTGTTTTGTGTTTACTAGTGTTATTATACAGTTTTCAAATAAACTATGTTTTTTTGGATTTTTGGAGACAAAACATCATTTTTCGTTTGCTGAGGCGCTGTCCATGGTGTTGAAAGGTGCAGTCACTAGGTGTGCTAAGCGCTGAAATAATTGTCCCCCATCCTGATGAAAACGCCTATGGTGCGTGCATAAGCGCATACATGTGCGCGTGCATGAACGTGCGGTAGGCCTACACTTAAGGGTCCCGGTTTGGGGGTTTGAAAATGTGGTCACCCTATGCCAGTAGAAAATCGTTTGTTAGTCCATACAACAGTCCTGGAGATCCCTGGAAGAAGTATATTGCAGCATTCTCCAAAACAACTGAAGTTGCCGGAGACCTGTCTTCAGACAGGTCACAAATAATGGAAAATAACCATAAAATGCTGAGGACACAAGGGAGGAAGAGGTGAGGAAGAAGAGAGAGAAGAAGAGAGAGAATGATGAAGATGGAGATGAAGAGGATGATGCAAAAAGCGAGGCAAGGGAACGAGGGAACGAGGGACATCGGTGTCTGCTGTAGAGAGAAAAAGAGATGAAGAGAGGCAGAGAGAGAGAGCAAGAGGGGGAGGGAAGAGAGAAATAAATAAGTTGTATGATACAGAGCTTTGGTCAGACAGCTGCCAGACGTCAGCAGCTTCTCCTCTCCTCCTCTCTCTCTGCTGATGGAGACCCTGGAAGGAGGTGAACTCTGCTTTCCACAGCTCCTCAACTCCTCCTGCAGGAAGCCGGTGCGTCTTCGCTTCGAGGCCACGCTCCTCTACATCCTGATGTCCTCTGTCTCTCTGCTCACTGTGGCTCTCAACCTGCTGGTCATCATCTCCATCTCCCACTACAGGTGGCCAAAGATTTCTTCACATGCAATTCTTCATCAAACTGTCAGACTTGCTGAAAGAAATGGCTCCTGGACTAAAACAGCGGTTCCCAAACTGGGACCACCAGAGGTCCTTGAGAGGGTCGCAAGAAGCAGAGATAGATTAATTTCACTTTTATGACATTCCCCTGAAGTTAGAACAACAAGGGAATATACAGTATAAGTTAAAAACATTAGGGGAATAAGACACAAAGTATGTTTGGTTAATACTACAGTTGTTGTATTGTTAATTCATTGGTGGTATGAGTGGTGCAGTATTTGATATGTGCTGCTCATGTTTATGTATTATGAAAATTGTTATTACCAATGAAGAAGAATTATTTCATAACAATGTTCATAACAGACATGAAAAGAATATAAGTTAAAACAAGTGTAATTGTATATGCATCTCCTCCAAGTTGTATGTTCTCTGAATTTTGTGTGTTGAATAAAAAATCAGTTGGGGGACTGTTTTGTAGTTTATAGTGATCCTGGTTTGATCACAGTTTGACTGCACCCACTTTTGTTATCTCCCCACCTACCAAATATTTTCTCAGACGGGATTCCTTAGGACAAAATCCTCTAAAATGGGGGTCTGTGGTCTATTGAGCTTGTTTTTTGGGGGTTACTGTCACATCTTGGAACCAAGTTGCTAAATAATGCTTTTGTATTCTTGTAAATGCTTGATATCTGTTACATCTGGTGATAAAACCTACTACTGATACTACAAATATGAGTGAATGTTCTGCTCCTGTTTCTCCCCAGGCAGCTCCACACCCCGACCAACCTCCTCCTCCTCTCCCTCGCCGTCTCCGACTTCCTCATGGGCCTCCTGATGCCGGCTGAAATCATACTCACGGGCGGCTGCTGGTTCCTGGGCGACCTCATGTGTGTTTTGTACTATGCCGCCGTCTTCACCATCACCTCCGCCTCGGTGGGAAACATGCTGCTCATATCGGTCGACCGCTACGTGGCGATCTGCGACCCGCTGCGTTACTCGGCCAGACTCACCCGCGCCAGAGTCCAAATGTACGTTTGCCTGTGCTGGCTCTGCTCTGTTTTTTACAACTGTCTCCTCCTGAAGGACCAGCTGAGGTGGCCGGACAGGTACAGCTCCTGCCACGGAGAGTGCGTGGTCGTCCTTGACCACATCGCAGGAGCCGTCGACCTGGCCGTGACATTTATTGGCCCCGTTACTGTCATTGTAATTCTGTATGTGAGAGTGTTTGTGGTGGTGGTCTCTCAGGCTCGGGCCATGCGGGTCGCGCTCCGGGGTTCAGAGACTGTAACCGCTAAGAAATCGGAGAGGAAAGCGGCCAGGACTCTCGGCATTGTCGTAGTTGTGTTTCTAATATGTGTCTTTCCATCTTACTCTCACTCCCTCACAGGCCAGGACACGGTGACCAGCGCTTCGGCTGCGGCCTTTGTCATCTGGCTTTTGCATTGTAACTCCTGTCTAAATCCTGTGATCTACACCTTTTTCTACCCCTGGTTTAGAAAAACTATTAAACTGATTGTTACACTTCAGATACTGCAGCCTGACTCCTGTAAGGCCAACATACTGTAGAGAGAGGAGAAGTTAACGAATGGACAAAGTAAAAAGAAACCACGCTGCTGTTCTTTCGTTGTATACTCTGTATGTGATTTGTAGAAATCAAAACTGTGTGTTTTCAGTTTCCTATTCAGCTGTTGGTCAGAAAGGCTATTTTTGCTCTCAAATAGATCTCTGGATATGCATTTTCTTCTGTGTTGTTTCCATTCTCCCACAGTCACCAAGCACCGTCAAATGTTTTTTTAGGCAAGCACCTGGTTTTCATGTAAGCTGTGAATTGTGTGATTCAGATCAAGTGCAATGTCCATTACACAACATTACGAAACAAACTGCTTTTTGTCCCAGTTTCAAATAAACACGGATAAACTTTCAATCTCATCTTCTGAACATTTTGGCTCTGGCTAACCAAACTTGACTACAGTGTGGAAGAAAGGATAACTCCAGTCTTGTTTCGTTGCTTTCTTTGCTATATAATATTTTATTCTGTATGGTTTCCCCTCCTTCTCCCACTCAATGTCATAAGCACCATGAAGGACTACAAGCACCATTATTCATTTATTTATTTGTATGTTGTGTTTTTTATGAGCCCATGCCAAAGATAATTTTCTGTACAAAAAGGTTGCTGAATAAATTGAATGATAACCTGAATTGGGCTAGGATGAAAGTTAAACCGAGTAAGTCAAGGAGCATATCCATTGTTAAGGGGAAGCTAGCAGGCAAACGGTTTTACATAGATGAGGAAGCAATACCAACAGTTCTAGAGAAGCCTGTCAAAAGCCTAGGAAGGTGGTATGATACAAATCTGATAGGGAGCAGGTTCAGGAGATGCGACAGCAGCTAGTTGGAGGTATTCAGGACATAGAGAGATCAAGGTTACCAGGCAAGCTAAAGTTGTAGTGTTTGCAGTTTGGCCTATTGCCTCGGCTAATGTGGCCCCTGACAGTATATGAGATACCACTGTCAAGGGTAGAGAAGTTGGAGAGACTGGTCAGCTCATATGTCAGGAAATGGCTTGGAGTTCCACGCTGTTTTAGTAGTGTAGGTTTGTATGGGAAAGGAATTCTGGAACTACCTATATCCAGCCTAGCAGAGGAGTTTAAATGTGCAAAGGTAACATTGGAGTTGACACTAACAGAGTCTAAGGATCCAATAGTCAGGAGAGCAGCACCTCCCGTGTTAGCAGGGCAGAAATGGAACCCAAGAGAGGCAGTGCAACAGGCACGGTCAGCTCTAAGACATAGGGATATTGTAGGGCAGGTGCAACAAGGGTGAGGGGGCTTAGGCCTGGGAATAAGGCAACCGTTATGGAGTAAGGCAACTTCATCAGAGAGGAGAAAGATGGTTGTAGATCAAATACATCAACAGGAGGAGTCAGCAAGGTGTACCAAGGCAGTGTCTCAGGCAAAGCAGGACCAGTGGATGAAGTGGGCGAGTGTAGAGAAGAAGAAACTCAGCTGTAGAGAGCTATGGGGGATGGAGGCAAACAGCATAAAATTCATCATAGATGATGTGTTACCCACTCCCCAGAATCTTAGCCAATGGGTAGGTGAGGATCCTGCCTGCCCACTGCGTTAAGTCATAGCTACACTTAGGCATACTATCAGATTGTAAAACAAGTTTGTCTCAGGGAAGATACACCTGGAGTCATAATCTAGTGCTTAGGTGCCTAGCAGCAGCAATTGAGGGTAAGCGATTAGAAATAAATGTATTGCCTGATGGGAAAGAGGGTACTAAGATTAAGTTTGTCAGAGAGGGAGAAAAGACCAGGATGCAAGCCATTTTATGCAGGCAGGTTGTAGGGCAGCTAGGGGCGGGGCTAGGGGCAAGGGGAGATTGGAAAATGGCAGTGGATTTAGAGAAACAGCTTGTGATCCCCAGAGAGATAGTCAGCTCAAATTTATGACCACACTTGGTGTTATGGTCAGAGTCAGAACGGATTGTGTATTTTGTGGAGCTCACAGTGCCATGGGAAGATGCAGTAGATGAAGCTTATGAAAGGAAGATGCTGGAAGTATTCTGATCTGGCAGCTGAGGGGCAGCAGCGAGGTTGGAATGTACGATTGAAGCCTGTTGAGGTGGGTTGCAGAGGATCTGTAGGCAGATCAACATTAGCACTTCTTGGTGAATTAGGCATCTGTCGGCAGAGTTTAAAACAGGCAGTTAAGACTATGTCAGAAGCAGCCATGGGTGCTAGTGAATGGTTGTGGATGAGAAGGTAACTAACTAGCTAACTCGGGCACAAAGTAGTTACCGGTAGATAGCTTATCTGAGATAGCCTTGTGCAGGGATGCTGGAAGTAGGGGTGCTGAGGGGGCTGCAGCACCCCCTACTGGCAGGGGGCTGTAACTGCAAGGCTAAAAAGTTTACTAAGCAGCGGTTCCAGTGTTCACCACAATATTCAACCTCTCCCTAGCCCAGCCAGTGGTCCCCACATGCCTCAAGAGGTCCACCATTGTCCTTCTACCCAATGCTTCACCAACCTGCCTTAACGATTACCGGTAGCACTCACCTCAGTGGTCATGAAATGCAATCAAGTTTGCTGACTACACAGTGATGGTGGGCCTGATCACTAGTAATGATGAGAAGGCCTACCTGGAAGAGGTGGCAGACCAGTCACTGTGGTGTCAGCCCAACTACCTCTTCCTGAACGTTAGCAAAACCAAAGAGCTGATTGTGGACTTTGGGAGGAAACAGCAGAGGAGCTATACACCGCTGACTATTAATGGGACACTTGTGGAGAGGGTGAGCAGCTTTAGGTATCTGGGGTTTCACATCACAGAGGATTTGAAATGGACAATGCACACAGACACCCTGGTGAGGAAGGCGAGGCAGTGTCTGTACCACCGCAGACAACTGAGGAAATTCAGAGTCTCTCTGAGGATCCTAAAGACCTTCTACTCTGGTGCTGTAGAAAGCATCCTGACAGGTAACAATACTGCCTGCTATGGTAACAGCTCCTCTCAGGACCGTAGAGCTCTGCACAGGGTGGTGCGATCGGCTGAGCGTACTGTTGGAACTACGCTTCCCTCTCTACAGGACTTATTTGGAGTTAACTAGCTGAGGTTCAGGAGCAGGGCCATGCCTCCACTCCACCTCTTCCGGCCTTAAAGGAATAGTTCACCCAAAAATGAAAATTCAGTCATTATCTACTCACCCCCATGCCCGTAGAAAATCTGGTAATGTTTGTTAGTCCATACAACAGTCCCGGAGCTTCCCAGCTGAAGTATGTTTGGTCTCCAAAACAACTGATGTTGCTGGGGTCCTGTCTTCACAGCTCAAAATAACGGAAAATAACCATAAAATGAGATTTTAAATAGGTAAAAATACTGTTTTAAACCAATAACTTTGTATTTAATCATCAAATTCAATAAGTGAGCACCCATATTAATGTTTGATGTCATAATAATAATGAAAAATGCCATAATATGTGCCATTTTAACAATAAATGCTGCATGTATTACACTGTGCAGAATACATACAGAACAGAGACTAAAGTGGACATTAATATGGGTGCTCACTTATTGAACTGGACAATTAAATACAAAGTAATTGGTTTAAAACAGTATTTCTACCTATTTAAAATCTTGTGCTTTTATTTTGAACGCTTAACGGCCAAACCGGAAGTCTTGTTGCTGGTAATTGGAGCTACTCTTACTAGTTTCCAAGGCCAGGGTCCGCTGTTTGTCCTCATTCTTCCGTGCCCCTCCCACCCTCCCTCTCTTCTCTCTCCCTCTTAGGGGAAAAACTCCTAATAATAGTTCATCCAAAAACCACACAGTGAAGTGCACTGTTTGGCTACCAAGGTTGAGTCAGGCACCGATATCACTAACACTCAGAAAAGGAGTTAACAGTAAATGTCACTACTTGTTCTACCAGTAGCTTACACAGTTAAATGAAGAGTGGCCATTTGCTGAACATGTACAAATAACATCGAAATGTGTCCATTCTCAGTCGGGGCCCCACCCGACCGAGAAAAATAAAAAAAATTGTCCTTCTCACCGCTCCAACAAAGCACAGTCTTTAGCGTGGAAGTCCAACGTAACGGTACGGTCGCTGTAACGAGGAAGGTCAGAGCAGAGGACGCAGCCGGCGGACGGCGGCTGATGACTCCCTCCACGGAGAATGCCCACCCACACGACGCTCCGGGCCCTGGAACTGGCAGGACACACAAACAACAACGGAATCAACAACGGCCCTGATCTACTCGGGGCCCTCACACATAAGCTACTGAGGTAGGCTATTTCAACTTTCCTCAATTCAGGAAATAGCGAACGCTGTACTTTTACCAGTCAGCACGCAGAGTTCCGCTCCCCGTCTCCGTCGTTCTGACAGTAGCCCTGTGATGCCTGGATTCCTGCTCCTCAGTCAGCCTCCATGCCACCACCAGAGCGGCAGTTTTAAACGTACAGCCAGCCAATGACAGCAGCATACTGGGAATCACGCTCCACTCATCCTGACGATTCAATCAGGAGGAATAAACATTAAGCCGCAACCCCCCCACGACTCAAGTCCATTCAAGAGGTATGTCCCTCACAAATCACAGGTAAGTCCATATTTAAAGTCTCTGCAGTTTTACATTCCCACATGTTCAGTACCAACCCGGTCCAAAATTGTTTACAACATTCCAGTGTACAGTTAAATAGCCCCACTGGTGACATTTCCCCCCCGCGCTCATTAACAGTGGTCGTCCCGACCACCCCTTCAATCTCGACACCTTTGCGGTAGCACACCAAAGTTGCTACGATGCTACCGCCTCACAGGGTCCTGTCACTCCTCGGGCAAGGGCCTGCCCTCCGGCTGGGGCTCTGGTTCCATTCCAGTGTCAACATCTAAGCACAGATAAACAGGCAGTCCCACCACTGCACCTGAGCCTCTGCACCTACAGTGCTCAATAATGAAAGCAATGTTCTGTTGAAGCGTTCGCAGGCCCCATTGCCTTGTGGATGATACGGGGTAGTCTGGCTCTTCATACAGCCATAGAGTGCGCATAGCTGATGCATTACCTCAGACTCGAAAGCCCCTCCATGGTCGGTCAGGAAACGCTTTGGGCAACCAAAGGGCTGAATGAGGGAGGACCACAAGGCCTTAACAGTGGTCAGTTTGGTCCTTGGTGGGCACTGCCACCGCATACCTAGAAAACAGGTCGGTCATAACCAGGATATATGGTAGAGTGTCAGGTGGCCATCCTAATGACAAATAGTCCAGGGCCACAACCTCCTATGGGTAACTGGAAGTAATAGGTTGAAGGGGAGCTCTCACCTCTGGGCCGGCCTTACCTACTACGCACTCTGGGCATTCTGCTGTCCAGGACTTGATGTCCTTACCCATCCCCAGCCAGTGGAACCAACAACGTAAGATGCTCAGGACCTTTTCATTGCGGGCATGTCCGGATGCTCGGTGGTAATCCCTCCATATCCCCTGAGCACGGTGAGCTGGGACAACCAGCTGGAAGGCCTGTTGACCGGTGTCAGGTTCCCGGATGCAGCGTCCCAGGATTCCTCCACAGAGTTCCAGCCGATCCCACTCTCGCAACCACTTGCGCACCTGTGGAGACACAGACTGAGCGTACCTGAGCTATAGATAACCCCTCGCTCTTCAGTTGGCTCCCATGGCTTAGTTCTGGGTCTTCCTGCTGGTGACTCTGCCAGGATTCTGGACTAGGCTCTTGGCCAGCTTGCAAAGCCTCCCCTCCCAATCATTCCTGCTCTGGAGGTGCTGCATGGATTGCTGTGACATTTGCCTCCCCCAGGAGCCGGGACAAGACTGTGAAATTTGGCAGCTGAGTTACCCACCTCTGCTCCACTGCCTCCAGCTTCGCTGCCCCCAGGTGTACCAGTGGGTTGTTTTCCGTGAACACAGTGAAGTCTGCGCCCAACAGGTAGTGCTTAAACTTCTTAGTGACTGTCCAGAATAGAGCAGCCAGTAACTCCAATTTGAAGGAGCTATAGATTTGATCATTCCTTTCATTGGGGTTGAGGCTTCGGCTGGCATACGCAATCACCCGATCCCTCCCCCCTTGCACCTGCAACAGCACTGCACCCTGTCCATCCAAGCTGGCATCTGTATACAACAGGAATGGCAGACTAAAATCAGCATAAGCTAGCACCGGCTCCTCAGATGCATGCTGGCACCACTGGATTGCTGTCGCTTTAACCCCTGCTATGCCCTGAAGAAGGCTGTTCAGGGGAGCTGCAACATGGGAAAAGGTGGGGATGAAGCGTTGACAACATCCCGCAAAGCCCAGGAAGGAGCGAATTTGGGTGACAGTTGTGGGGACAGGCCAGTCATGCACTGCTGCAGTCTTGTTGGGGTCCATCGCCACCCCCTTCTTGCTGACCACGTGCCCCAGGTACTTCACCTCCTTCCAAAGCAGGTGGCATTTCTGGGGCTGGAGTTTCAAGCCATGCTGATGTAATCTCTTGAACACTTGCTCCAGGTGTTGGAGATGGCTGTTGAAACAGGGAGAATACACAATGACATCATCCAAGTATATCCAAGTATAACAGTCCCCGATAACATTAATTCCCAATATGCCACATTCAGGGTTCAAGGCAGGAATCTTCAACCACCACCACTCCCTTTCCCATTACCTTCACCCCGTTGATCTCAAAGTCCAAGAGCGCATAACCAATATGGAATATGGAGTCCATTCGCTGCCTTCAGGGTGAGCCAGGGGATGTCTCCTTGGACTAACCCTTCTCCAAACTGCTGCTGAAACAGAGAATAACAGAACAGAGTGACTTGTGAACTGGTGTCTAATACACAAGGAATCTTTTTACCTCTTATAATGACTTCCACCTCCGGGTTGTCCCGATTAATGAGGGCTTGGTTGGGGATGTAGTCTGGGTCCCCTCCTCGACCGAGGAGACTAAGAATCCGAGGGTCCGGGGCGTCGTCTGGTCAGAATCGGCAGGTATGGCCTGCCTGCCCACACTCCAAACAGATGGGCCGACCCTGGGGGTCCCACTGGAACTGACTCCCAGGTGCTCCAGGGGGTAGTCTACGGGGCCTCGGTTGAAACGTGGGCCCAGCTGACTGGCTATTTGAGTCCGCATTTCTTCTGCGAGGGATTTCCCTAGTATTGACATCTGCTCTTTAAAGGAATAGTTCACCCAAAAATTATAATTCAGTCATTATCTACTCACTCCCATGCCAGTATACGGTGACCAGATGTCCCGGTTTGTCCGGGATTGTCCCGGTTTAAAGATGGGTGTCCCGAGTCCCGACAAATATCTGTAAAACACTAAAATGTCCCGGTTTTCAACATTCACTACCAAATTGTCCCGGTTTTCACCACAATTAAAATAATAATAATAGTATTATACTTGTTTTCAGCCCTTACATAGACGTTTATCATGTTCTGTCCCGCTCATTATTACCTAACCCAATCAAAAAACATAAACAATGCACCACGCGTCTGAATTCAACACTGATTTGTCTGTATGTGTGTTAATCAATCAATGTGTCATTGTCAAGGCTGTTGCTAGCCTATGACGCTGGTGGCTCTGTCTGACAGAATCTGTCAGTACGCTAACGGTTAGCTGTCATGCCAAATAGAAAGTTGCTCTTTTCTAAAGACCTCCAGAAGGCTTACTCTTTTCTTCGTGAAGTAGCCGGCAACGAAAATGCTGCGTTCTGCATACACTGCAAGAGTACATTTTCGGTCGCGCACGGTGGAAATGCCGTCATAAAAGATCATATTAAGATGGCCAAACATAAGCGGTGGCTTAGCGGTGTTTTGTGTTTACTAGTGTTATTATACAGTTTTCAAATAAACTATGTTTTTTTGGATTTTTGGAGACAAAACATCATTTGGTTTGAAAATGTGGTCACCCTATGCCAGTAGAAAATCGTTTGTTAGTCCATACAACAGTCCTGGAGATCCCTGGAAGAAGTATATTGCAGCATTCTCCAAAACAACTGAAGTTGCCGGAGACCTGTCTTCAGACAGGTCACAAATAATGGAAAATAACCATAAAATGCTGAGGACACAAGGGAGGGAGAGGTGAGGAAGAAGAGAGAGAAGAAGAGAGAGAATGATGAAGATGGAGATGAAGAGGATGATGCAAAAAGCGAGGCAAGGGAACGAGGGAACGAGGGACATCGGTGTCTGCTGTAGAGAGAAAAAGAGATGGAGAGGCAGAGAGAGAGAGCAAGAGGGGGAGGGAAGAGAGAAATAAATAAGTTGTATGATACAGAGCTTTGGTCAGACAGCTGCCAGACATCAGCAGCTTCTCCTCTCCTCCTCTCTCTCTGCTGATGGAGACCCTGGAAGGAGGTGAACTCTGCTTTCCACAGCTCCTCAACTCCTCCTGCAGGAAGCCGGTGCGTATTCGCTTCGAGGCCACGCTCCTCTACATCCTGCTGTCCTCAGTCTCTCTGCTCACTGTGGCTCTCAACCTGCTGGTCATCATCTCCATCTCCCACTACAGGTGGTCAAAGATTTCTTCACATGCAATTCTTCATCAAACTGTCAGACTTGCTGAAAGAAATGGCTCCTGGACTAAAACAGAGGTTCCCAAACTGGGGTTCGGGGACCACCAGGGGTCCTTGAGAGGGTCGTAGGAAGCAGGAATAGATTAATTTCACTTTTATGACTGAAGTTAGAACAACAAGGGAATATATAAGTTAAAAACATAATGGTGACTGTTTTGATCATAATTCATAATGATCCTGGTTTGATCACAGTTTGACTGCACCCACTTTTGTTATCGCCCCACCTAACAACAACCATTTTCTCAGAGGGGATTCTTTAGGACAAAATCCTCTAAAATGGGGTCTGCGGTCTATTGAGCATCTATTTTAGAGATCCTTCAATTTAAAAAGTTTGGGAACCCCTGGATGAAAACATAAGATACTGTCACATCTTGGAACCAAGTTGCTAAATAATGCTTTTGTATTCTTGTAAATGCTTGATATCTGCTACTTATGGTGATAAAACCTACTACTGATACTACAAATATGAATGAATGTTCTGCTCCTGTTTCTCCCCAGGCAGCTCCACACCCCGACCAACCTCCTCCTCCTCTCCCTCGCCGTCTCCGACTTCCTCATGGGCCTCCTGATGCCGGGCGAAATCATGCTCACGGGCGGCTGCTGGTTTCTGGGCGACCTCATGTGCGCTCTGTTCTACGCCGCCATCTTCGTTGTCAACTCTGCCTCGGTGGGAAACATGCTGCTCATATCGGTCGACCGCTACGTTGCGATCTGTGACCCGCTGCGTTACTCGATCAGACTCACCCGCGCCAGAGTCCAAATCTGCATTTGCCTGTGCTGGCTCTGCTCTGTTTTCTACAACTGTCTCCTCCTGAAGGACCAGCTGAGGTGGCCGGACAAGTACAGCTCCTGCCACGGAGAGTGCGTGGTCATTGTTGAACACATTGCAGGAGCCGTCGATTTGGCCGTGACATTTATCGGCCCCGTTACTGTCATCATAGTTCTGTATGTGAGAGTGTTTGTTGTGGCGGTCTCTCAGGCTCGGGCCATGCGGGTCGCGCTCCGGGGTTCAGAGACTGTAACCGCTAAGAAATCAGAGAGGAAAGCGGCCAGGACTCTCGGCATTGTCGTAGCTGTGTTTCTAATATGTATCTTTCCATATTACACTCCCTCCCTCACAGGCCAGGACACGGTGACCAGCGCTTCGGCTGCGGCCTTTGTCATCTGGCTATTGTATTGTAACTCCTGTCTAAATCCTGTGATCTACACCTTTTTCTACCCCTGGTTTAGAAAAACTATTAAACTGATTGTTACACTTCAGATACTGCAGCCTGACTCCTGTGAGGCCAACATACTGTAGAGAGAGGAGAAGTCAACTAATTCAAAACAGCAAAAGTCTGGACAAAAGTAAAAAGAAACCACGCTGCCGCCTTTCATTGTATACTCTGTATGTGATTTGAAGAATCAAACCTGTGTTTTTTCAGTTTCAGCCCTGCCTTACAATTTACCTCCTATTCAGCTGTTGGTCAGAGAGGCTAATTTCTCTCTCTATTTGATTTTTGTATATACATTTTCTTCTGTGTTGCTTCTATTCTCCCACAGTCACCAAGCACTGTCAAATGTTTTTTTAGGCAAGCATCCGGTTTTTATGCACACTGTGAATTCAACACCATATGTGTGTTTCAGATCAAGTGCAATGGCTTTACATTACAAACAAACTGCAAACAGTCAACCCCCAACCCCACCCCAGAAGGGAAATATTTGAGGGGTTTTGTTCCAAAATGAGATTCACACCATTTCTCATAACAATGTGAAGCACATTATGTGTTATTGTCGAAGTTACGACTCATCTGAAGACATTTGCTTATAAAATAGTTCATTTTTTGGGGCGATAGAGTGGTTTTCAAATACTGCCTGATGAATTTCAGGTAGCAAATGTTTTATTTCCAAAATGGATGTAGGTCTACAGCGTTTAGGACTGAAACCCTTCATTTGAGACCAGTAGCCTGGTTTCCTCTGCAGGGCCAAACACTGATTTCCTCCCAAAACAAACCTCCTGTGTGATTTTTGTCCCAGTTTCAGATGAACACAGATAAACTTTCAATCTCATCTTCTGAACATTTTGGCTCTGGCTAACCAAACTTGACTACAGTGTGGAAGAAAGGATAACTTTTAAAGGATAAAAACAACAAGTCTTGTTTCACTGCTTTCTTTGCTATATAATGTTTTATTCTGTATGGTTTCCCCTCCTTCTCCCACTCACTGTCATAAGCACCATGAAGGACTACAAGCACCATTATTCATTTATTTATTTGTATGTTGTGTTTTTTATGAGCCCATGCCAAAGATAATTTTCTGTACAAAAAGGTTGCTGAATAAATTGAATGATAACCTGAATTGGGCTAGGATGAAAGTTAAACCGAATAAGTCAACGAGCATATCCATTGTTAAGGGGAAGCTAGCAGGCAAACGGTTTTACATAGATGAGGAAGCAATACCAACAGTTCTAGAGAAGCCTGTCAAAAGCCTAGGAAGGTGGTATGATACAAATCTGATAGGGAGCAGGTTCAGGAGATGCGACAGCAGCTAGTTGGAGGTATTCAGGACATAGAGAGATCAAGGTTACCAGGCAAGCTGAAATTGTAGTGTTTGCAGTTTGGCCTATTGCCTCGGCTAATGTGGCCCCTGACAGTATATGAGATACCACTGTCAAGGGTAGAGAAGTTGGAGAGACTGGTCAGCTCATATGTCAGGAAATGGCTTGGAGTTCCACGCTGTCTTAGTAGTGTAGGTTTGTATGGGAAAGGAATTCTGGAACTACCTATATCCAGCCTAGCAGAGGAGTTTAAATGTGCAAAGGTAACATTGGAGTTGACACTAACAGAGTCTAAGGATCTAATAGTCAGGAGAGCAGCACCTCCCGTGTTAGCAGGGCAGAAATGGAACCCAAGAGAGGCAGTGCAACAGGCGCGTTCAGCTCTAAGACATAGGGATATTGTAGGGCAGGTGCAGCAAGGGTGAGGGGGCTTAGGCCTGGGAATAGGGCAACCGTTATGGAGTAAGGCAACTTCATCAGAGAGGAGAAAGATGGTTGTAGATCAAATACATCAACAGGAGGAGTCAGCAAGGTGTACCAAGGCAGTGTCTCAGGCAAAGCAGGACCAGTGGATGAAGTGGGAGAGTGTAGAGAAGAAGAAACTCAGCTGTAGAGAGCTATGGGGGATGGAGGCAAACAGCATAAAATTCATCATAGATGATGTGTTACCCACTCCCCAGAATCTTAGCCAATGGGTAGGTGAGGATCCTGCCTGCCCACTGCGTTAAGTCATAGCTACACTTAGGCATACTATCAGATTGTAAAACAAGTTTGTCTCAGGGAAGATACACCTGGAGTCATAATCTAGTGCTTAGGTGCCTAGCAGCAGCAATTGAGGGTAAGCGATTAGAAATAAATGTATTGCCTGATGGGAAAGAGGGTACTAAGATTAAGTTTGTCAGAGAGGGAGAAAAGACCAGGATGCAAGCCATTTTATGCAGGCAGGTTGTAGGGCAGCTAGGGGCGGGGCTAGGGGCAAGGGGAGATTGGCAAATGGCAGTGGATTTAGAGAAACAGCTTGTGATCCCCAGAGAGATAGTCAGCTCAAATTTAAGACCACACTTGGTGTTATGGTCAGAGTCAGAACGGATTGTGTATTTTGTGGAGCTCACAGTGCCATGGGAAGATGCAGTAGATGAAGCTTATGAAAGGAAGATGCTCAAGTATTCTGATCTGGCAGCTGAGGGGCAGCTGCGAGGTTGGAATGTACGATTGAAGCCTGTTGAGGTGGGTTGCAGAGGATCTGTAGGCAGATCAACATTAGCACTTCTTGGTGAATTAGGCATCTGTGGGCAGAGTTTAAAACAGGCAGTTAAGACTATGTCAGAAGCAGCCATGCTAGTGAATGGTTGTGGATGAGAAGGTAACTAACTAGCTAACTCGGGCACAAAGTAGTTACCGGTAGATAGCTTATCTGAGATAGCCTTGTGCAGGGATGCTGGAAGTAGGGGTGCTGAGGGGGCTGCAGCACCCCCTACTGGCAGGGGGCTGTAACGGCAAGGCTAAAAAGTTTACTAAGCAGCGGTTCCAGTGTTCACCACAATATTCAACCTCTCCCTAGCCCAGCCAGTGGTCCCCACATGCCTCAAGAGGTCCACCATTGTCCTTGTACCCAATGCTTCACCAACCTGCCTTAACGATTACCGGTAGCACTCACCTCAGTGGTCATGAAATGCAATCAAGTTTGCTGACTACACAGTGATGGTGGGCCTGATCACTAGTAATGATGAGAAGGCCTACCTGGAAGAGGTGGCAGACCAGTCACTGTGGTGTCAGCCCAACTACCTCTTCCTGAACGTTAGCAAAACCAAAGAGCTGATTGTGGACTTTGGGAGGAAACAGCAGAGGAGCTATATACCACTGACTATTAATGGGACACTTGTGGAGAGGGTGAGCAGCTTTAGGTATCTGGGGTTTCACATCACAGAGGATTTGAAATGGACAATGCATACAGACACCCTGGTGAGGAAGGCGAGGCAGCGTCTGTACCACCGCAGACAACTGAGGAAATTCAGAGTCTCTCTGAGGATCCTAAAGACCTTCTACTCTGGTGCTGTAGAAAGCATCCTGACAGGTAACAATACTGCCTGCTATGGTAACAGCTCCTCTCAGGACCGTAGAGCTCTGCACAGGGTGGTGCGATCGGCTGAGCGTACTGTTGGAACTACGCTTCCCTCTCTACAGGACTTATTTGGAGTTAACTAGCTGAGGTTCAGGAGCAGGGCCATGCCTCCACTCCACCTCTTCCGGCCTTAAAGGAATAGTTCACCCAAAAATGAAAATTCAGTCATTATCTACTCACCCCCATGCCCGTAGAAAATCTGGTAATGTTTGTTAGTCCATACAACAGTCCCGGAGCTTCCCAGCTGAAGTATGTTTGGTCTCCAAAACAACTGATGTTGCTGGGGTCCTGTCTTCACAGCTCAAAATAACGGAAAATAACCATAAAATGAGATTTTAAATAGGTAAAAATACTGTTTTAAACCAATAACTTTGTATTTAATCATCAAATTCAATAAGTGAGCACCCATATTAATGTTTGATGTCATAATAATAATGAAAAATGCCATAATATGTGCCATTTTAACAATAAATGCTGCATGTATTACACTGTGCAGAATACATACAGAACAGAGACTAAAGTGGACATTAATATGGGTGCTCACTTATTGAACTGGACAATTAAATACAAAGTAATTGGTTTAAAACAGTATTTCTACCTATTTAAAATCTTGTGCTTTTATTTTGAACGCTTAACGGCCAAACCGGAAGTCTTGTTGCTGGTAATTGGAGCTACTCTTACTAGTTTCCAAGGCCAGGGTGGCGCAAACGTGACATATTTTCACAGCTAGAGTGGCGATTTCAGCTAAATAATGGTGTAAATGTTGGTCTTTTCAAGTCACTTTGGGATCGTTTGGCTTCAGGAGACTTGGATTATGCTGGAGGAGCATAATGGAGCATGGCGCCATTTTATGGTTATTTTCCGTTATTTTTTGAACTGTGAAGACAGGACCCCAGCAACTGGAAAGCTCCGGGACTGTTGTATGGACTAACAAACTTTACCTGATTTTCTACTGGCATGGGGGTGAGTAGATAATGACTGAATTTTCATTTTTGGGTGAACTATTCCTTTAACCTATGTATGCCTACATGCCCTGCACCCCTGTTTGTCCTCGTTCATCCGTGCCCCTCCCACCCTCCCTCTCTTCTCTCTCCCTCTTAGGGGAAAAACTCCTAATAATAGTTCATCCAAAAACCACACAGTGAAGTGCACTGTTTGGCTACCAAGGTTGAGTCAGGCACCGATATCACTAACACTCAGAAAAGGAGTTAACAGTAAATGTCACTACTTGTTCTACCAGTAGCTTACACAGTTAAATGAAGAGTGGCCATTTGCTGAACATGTACAAATAACATCGAAATGTGTCCATTCTCAGTCGGGGCCCCACCCGACCGAGAAAAATAAAAAAAAATGTCCTTCTCACCGCTCCAACAAAGCACAGTCTTTAGCGTGGAAGTCCAACGTAACGGTACGGTCGCTGTAACGAGGAAGGTCAGAGCAGAGGACGCAGCCGGCGGACGGCGGCTGATGACTCCCTCCACGGAGAATGCCCACCCACACGACGCTCCGGGCCCTGGAACTGGCAGGACACAGAAACAACAACGGAATCAACAACGGCCCTGATCTACTCGGGGCCCTCACACATATGCTACTGAGGTAGGCTATTTCAACTTTCCTCAATTCAGGAAATAGCGAACGCTGTACTTTTACCAGTCAGCACGCAGAGTTCCGCTCCCCGTCTCCATCGTTCTGACAGTAGCCCTGTGATGCCTGGATTCCTGCTCCTCAGTCAGCCTCCATGCCACCACCAGAGCGGCAGTTTTAAACGTACAGCCAGCCAATGACAGCAGCATACTGGGAATCACGCTCCACTCATCCTGACGATTCAATCAGGAGGAATAAACATTAAGCCCCAACCCCCCCACGACTCAAGTCCATTCAAGAGGTATGTCCCTATAACAGGTAAGTCCATATTTAAAGTCTCTGCAGTCTTACATTCCAACATGTTCAGTACCAACCCGGTCCAAAATTGTTTACAACATTCCAGTGTACAGTTAAATAGCCCCACTGGTGACATTTCCCCCCCTGTTCGTTAACAGTGGTGGTCCCGACCACCCCTTCAATCTCGACACCTTTGCGGTAGCACACCAAAGTTGCTACGATGCTACCGCCTCACAGGGTCCTGTCACTCCTCGGGCAAGGGCCTGCCCTCCGGCTGGGGCTCTGGTTCTGCCTGGACTGGTTCAACTACCCGTTCTGGCTCAGCCACTGGGTCAGGAATGACGGGCTCTACACCGGACAGGGGGACCAACTGTGCTACGGGGGCACAAGGCAACAAAAATTTAGGGTTTTTAGGCTGAGGCAGGCAATAATGGAATGGCTTGTGTCTTTCTGTCATACCGTGCCCAATCCCAGCCTTGCCTTTGCTTGGTGTGGGCCCGCACTCGGCCATAGGCTTCCACCAATGTCTGATGATGTGTGACTCATCCATCCAACGTTCTTCTCTCCTGTGGGGGGACAACATCTAAGCACAGATAAACAGGCAGTCCCCCCACTGCACCTGAGCCTCTGCACCTACAGTGCTCAATAATGAAAGCAATGTTCTGTTGAAGCGTTCGCAAGCCCCATTGCCTTGTGGATGATACGGGGTAGTCTGGCTCTTCATACAGCCATAGAGTGCGCATAGCTGATGCATTACCTCAGACTCGAAAGCCCCTCCACGGTCGGTCAGGAAACGCTTTGGGCAACCAAAGGGCTGAATGAGGGAGGACCACAAGGCCTTAACAGTGGTCAGTTTGGTCCTTGGTGGGCACTGCCACCGCATACCTAGAAAACAGGTCGGTCATAACCAGGATATATGGTAGAGTGTCAGGTGGCCATCCTAATGACAAATAGTCCAGGGCCACAACCTCCTATGGGTAACTGGAAGTAATAGGTTGAAGGGGAGCTCTCACCTCTGGGCCGGCCTTACCTACTACGCACTCTGGGCATTCTGCTGTCCAGGACTTGATGTCCTTACCCATCCCCAGCCAGTGGAACCAACGACATAAGATGCTCAGGACCTTTTCATTGCGGGCATGTCCGGATGCTCGGTGGTAATCCCTCCATATCCCCTGAGCACAGTGAGCTGGGACAACCAGCTGGAAGGCCTGTTGACCGGTGTCAGGTTCCCGGATGCAGCGTCCCAGGATTCCTCCACAGAGTTCCAGCCGATCCCACTCTCGCAACCACTTGCGCACCTGTGGAGACACAGACTGAGCGTACCTGAGCTATAGATAACCCCTCGCTCTTCAGTTGGCTCCCATGGCTTAGTTCTGGGTCTTCCTGCTGGTGACTCTGCCAGGATTCTGGACTAGGCTCTTGGCCAGCTTGCAAAGCCTCCCCTCCCAATCATTCCTGCTCTGGAGGTGCTGCATGGATTGCTGTGACATTTGCCTCCCCCAGGAGCCGGGACAAGACTGTGAAATTTGGCAGCTGAGTTACCCACCTCTGCTCCACTGCCTCCAGCTTCGCTGCCCCCAGGTGTACCAGTGGGTTGTTTTCCGTGAACACAGTGAAGTCCGCGCCCAACAGGTAGTGCTTAAACTTCTCAGTGACTGTCCAGAATAGAGCCAGTAACTCCAATTTGAAGGAGCTATAGATTTGATCATTCCTTTCATTGGGGTTGAGGCTTCGGCTGGCATACACAATCACCCGATCCTTCCCCCCTTGCACCTGCAACAGCACTGCACGCTGTCCATCCAAGCTGGCATCTGTATACAACAGGAATGGCAGACTAAAATCAGCATAAGCTAGCACCGGCTCCTCAGATGCATGCTGGTACCACTGGATTGCTGTCGCTTTAACCCCTGCTATGCCCTGAAGAAGGCTGTTCAGGGGAGCTGCAACATGGGAAAAGGTGGGGATGAAGCGTTGACAACATCCCGCAAAGCCCAGGAAGGAGCGAATTTGGGTGACAGTTGTGGGGACAGGCCAGTCATGCACTGCTGCAGTCTTGTTGGGGTCCATCGCCACCCCCTTCTTGCTGACCACGTGCCCCAGGTACTTCACCTCCTTCCAAAGCAGGTGGCATTTCTGGGGCTGGAGTTTCAAGCCATGCTGATGTAATCTCTCGAACACTTGCTCCAGGTGTTGGAGATGGCCGTTGAAACAGGGAGAATACACAATGACATCATCCAAGTATATCCAAGTATAACAGTCCCCGATAACATTAATTCCCAATATGCCACATTCAGGGTTCAAGGCAGGAATCTTCAACCACCACCACTCCCTTTCCCATTACCTTCACCCCGTTGATCTCAAAGTCCAAGAGCGCATAACCAATATGGAATATGGAGTCCATTCGCTGCCTTCAGGGTGAGCCAGGGGATGTCTCCTTGGACTAACCCTTCTCCAAACTGCTGCTGAAACAGAGAATAACAGAACAGAGTGACTTGTGAACTGGTGTCTAATACACAAGGAATCTTTTTACCTCTTATAATGACTTCCACCTCCGGGTTGTCCTGATTAATGAGGGCTTGGTTGGGGATGTAGTCTGGGTCCCCTCCTCGACCGAGGAGACTAAGAATCCGAGGGTCCGGGGCGTCGTCTGGTCAGAATCGGCAGGTATGGCCTGCCTGCACACACTCCAAACAGATGGGCCGACCCTGGGGGTCCCACTGGAACTGACTCCCAGGTGCTCCAGGGGGTAGTCTACGGGGCCTCGGTTGAAACGTGGGCCCAGCTGACTGGCTATTTGAGTCCGCATTTCTTCTGCGAGGGATTTCCCTAGTATTGACATCTGCTCTTTAAAGGAATAGTTCACCCAAAAATTATAATTCAGTCATTATCTACTCACTCCCATGCCAGTATACGGTGACCAGATGTCCCGGTTTGTCCGGGATTGTCCCGGTTTCAAGATGGGTGTCCCGAGTCCCAACAAATATCTGTAAAACACTAAAATGTCCCGGTTTTCAACATTCACTACCAAATTGTCCCGGTTTTCACCACAATTAAAATAATAATAATAGTATTATACTTGTTTTCAGCCCTTACATAGACGTTTATCATGTTCTGTCCCGCTCATTATTACCTAACCCAATCAAAAAACATAAACAATGCACCACGCGTCTGAATTCAACACTGATTTGTCTGTATGTGTGTTAATCAATCAATGTGTCATTGTCAAGGCTGTTGCTAGCCTATGACGCTGGTGGCTCTGTCTGACAGAATCTGTCAGTACGCTAACGGTTAGCTGTCATGCCAAAGAGAAAGTTGCTCTTTTCTAAAGACCTCCAGAAGGATTAAGTTACTCTTTTCTTCGTGAAGTAGCCGGCAACGAAAATGCTGCGTTCTGCATACACTGCAAGAGTACATTTTCGGTCGCGCACGGTGGAAATGCCGACATAAAAGATCATATTAAGATGGCCAAACATAAGCGGTGGCTTAGCGGTGTTTTGTGTTTACTAGTGTTATTATACAGTTTTCAAATAAACTATGTTTTTTTGGATTTTTGGAGACAAAACATCATTTTTCGTTTGCTGAGGCGCTGTCCATGGTGTTGAAAGGTGCAGTCACTAGGTGTGCTAAGCGCTGAAATAATTGTCCCCCATCCTGATGAAAACGCCTATGGTGCGTGCATAAGCGCATACATGTGCGCGTGCATGAACGTGCGGTAGGCCTACACTTAAGGGTCCCGGTTTGGGGGTTTGAAAATGTGGTCACCCTATGCCAGTAGAAAATCGTTTGTTAGTCCATACAACAGTCCTGGAGATCCCTGGAAGAAGTATATTGCAGCATTCTCCAAAACAACTGAAGTTGCCGGAGACCTGTCTTCAGACAGGTCACAAATAATGGAAAATAACCATAAAATGCTGAGGACACAAGGGAGGAAGAGGTGAGGAAGAAGAGAGAGAAGAAGAGAGAGAATGATGAAGATGGAGATGAAGAGGATGATGCAAAAAGCGAGGCAAGGGAACGAGGGAACGAGGGACATCGGTGTCTGCTGTAGAGAGAAAAAGAGATGAAGAGAGGCAGAGAGAGAGAGCAAGAGGGGGAGGGAAGAGAGAAATAAATAAGTTGTATGATACAGAGCTTTGGTCAGACAGCTGCCAGACGTCAGCAGCTTCTCCTCTCCTCCTCTCTCTCTGCTGATGGAGACCCTGGAAGGAGGTGAACTCTGCTTTCCACAGCTCCTCAACTCCTCCTGCAGGAAGCCGGTGCGTCTTCGCTTCGAGGCCACGCTCCTCTACATCCTGATGTCCTCTGTCTCTCTGCTCACTGTGGCTCTCAACCTGCTGGTCATCATCTCCATCTCCCACTACAGGTGGCCAAAGATTTCTTCACATGCAATTCTTCATCAAACTGTCAGACTTGCTGAAAGAAATGGCTCCTGGACTAAAACAGCGGTTCCCAAACTGGGACCACCAGAGGTCCTTGAGAGGGTCGCAAGAAGCAGAGATAGATTAATTTCACTTTTATGACATTCCCCTGAAGTTAGAACAACAAGGGAATATACAGTATAAGTTAAAAACATTAGGGGAATAAGACACAAAGTATGTTTGGTTAATACTACAGTTGTTGTATTGTTAATTCATTGGTGGTATGAGTGGTGCAGTATTTGATATGTGCTGCTCATGTTTATGTATTATGAAAATTGTTATTACCAATGAAGAAGAATTATTTCATAACAATGTTCATAACAGACATGAAAAGAATATAAGTTAAAACAAGTGTAATTGTATATGCATCTCCTCCAAGTTGTATGTTCTCTGAATTTTGTGTGTTGAATAAAAAATCAGTTGGGGGACTGTTTTGTAGTTTATAGTGATCCTGGTTTGATCACAGTTTGACTGCACCCACTTTTGTTATCTCCCCACCTACCAAATATTTTCTCAGACGGGATTCCTTAGGACAAAATCCTCTAAAATGGGGGTCTGTGGTCTATTGAGCTTGTTTTTTGGGGGTTACTGTCACATCTTGGAACCAAGTTGCTAAATAATGCTTTTGTATTCTTGTAAATGCTTGATATCTGTTACATCTGGTGATAAAACCTACTACTGATACTACAAATATGAGTGAATGTTCTGCTCCTGTTTCTCCCCAGGCAGCTCCACACCCCGACCAACCTCCTCCTCCTCTCCCTCGCCGTCTCCGACTTCCTCATGGGCCTCCTGATGCCGGCTGAAATCATACTCACGGGCGGCTGCTGGTTCCTGGGCGACCTCATGTGTGTTCTGTACTATGCCGCCGTCTTCGCCATCACCTCCGCCTCGGTGGGAAACATGCTGCTCATATCGGTCGACCGCTACGTGGCGATCTGCGACCCGCTGCGTTACTCGGCCAGACTCACCCGCGCCAGAGTCCAAATGTACGTTTGCCTGTGCTGGCTCTGCTCTGTTTTTTACAACTGTCTCCTCCTGAAGGACCAGCTGAGGTGGCCGGACAGGTACAGCTCCTGCCACGGAGAGTGCGTGGTCGTCCTTGACCACATCGCAGGAGCCGTCGACCTGGCCGTGACATTTATTGGCCCCGTTACTGTCATTGTAATTCTGTATGTGAGAGTGTTTGTGGTGGTGGTCTCTCAGGCTCGGGCCATGCGGGTCGCGCTCCGGGGTTCAGAGACTGTAACCGCTAAGAAATCGGAGAGGAAAGCGGCGAGGACTCTCGGCATTGTCGTAGCTGTGTTTCTAATATGTCTCTTTCCGTATTACATTCCCTCCTTCACAGGCCAGGACACGGTGACCAACGCTTCGGCTGCGGCCTTTGTCATCTGGCTTTTGCATTGTAACTCCTGTCTAAATCCTGTGATCTACACCTTTTTCTACCCCTGGTTTAGAAAAACTATTAAACTGATTGTTACACTTCAGATATTGCAGCCTGACTCCTGTAAGGCCAACATACTGTAGAGAGAGGAGAAGTTAACGAATGGACAAAGTAAAAAGAAACCACGCTGCTGTTCTTTCGTTGTATACTCTGTATGTGATTTGTAGAAATCAAAACTGTGTGTTTTCAGTTTCCTATTCAGCTGTTGGTCAGAAAGGCTATTTTTGCTCTCAAATAGATCTCTGGATATGCATTTTCTTCTGTGTTGTTTCCATTCTCCCACAGTCACCAAGCACCGTCAAATGTTTTTTTAGGCAAGCACCTGGTTTTCATGTAAGCTGTGAATTGTGTGATTCAGATCAAGTGCAATGTCCATTACACAACATTACGAAACAAACTGCTTTTTGTCCCAGTTTCAGATAAACACGGATAAACTTTCAATCTCGTCTTCTGAACATTTTGGCTCTGGCTAACCAAACTTGACTACAGTGTGGAAGAAAGGATAACTCCAGTCTTGTTTCGTTGCTTTCTTTGCTATATAATATTTTATTCTGTATGGTTTCCCCTCCTTCTCCCACTCAATGTCATAAGCACCATGAAGGACTACAAGCACCATTATTCATTTATTTATTTGTATGTTGTGTTTTTTATGAGCCCATGCCAAAGATAATTTTCTGTACAAAAAGGTTGCTGAATAAATTGAATGATAACCTGAATTGGGCTAGGATAAAAGTTAAACCGAATAAGTCAACGAGCATATCCATTGTTAAGGGGAAGCTAGCAGGCAAACGGTTTTACATAGATGAGGAAGCAATACCAACAGTTCTAGAGAAACCTATCAAAAGCCTAGGAAGGTGGTATGATACAAATCTGATAGGGAGCAGGTTCACGAGATGCGACAGCAGCTAGTTGGAGGTATTCAGGACATAGAGAGATCAAGGTTACCAGGCAAGCTGAAGTTGTAGTGATTGCAGTTTGGCCTATTGCCTCGGCTAATGTGGCCCCTGACAGTATATGAGATACCACTGTCAAGGGTAGAGAAGTTGGAGAGACTGGTCAGTTCATACGTCAGGAAATGGCTTGGAGTTCCACGCTGTCTTAGTAGTGTAGGTTTGTATGGGAAAGGAATTCTGGAACTACCTATATCCAGCCTAGCAGAGGAGTTTAAATGTGCAAAGGTAACATTGGAGTTGACACTAACAGAGTCTAAGGATCCAATAGTCAGGAGAGCAGCACCTCCCGTGTTAGCAGGGCAGAAATGGAACCCAAGAGAGGCAGTGCAACAGGCGCGGTCAGCTCTAAGACATAGGGATATTGTAGGGCAGGTGCAGCAAGGGTGAGGGGGCTTAGGCCTGGGAATAAGGCAACCGTTATGGAGTAAGGCAACTTCATCAGAGAGGAGAAAGATGGTTGTAGATCAAATACATCAACAGGAGCAGTCAGCAAGGTGTACCAAGGCAGTGTCTCAGGCAAAGCAGGACCAGTGGATGAAGTGGGAGAGTGTAGAGAAGAAGAAACTCAGCTGTAGAGAGCTATGGGGGATGGAGGCAAACAGCATAAAATTCATCATAGATGATGTGTTACCCACTCCCCAGAATCTTAGCCAATGGGTAGGTGAGGATCCTGCCTGCCCACTGCGTTAAGTCATAGCTACACTTAGGCATACTATCAGATTGTAAAACAAGTTTGTCTCAGGGAAGATACACCTGGAGTCATAATCTAGTTCTTAGGTGCCTAGCAGCAGCAATTGAGGGTAAGCGATTAGAAATAAATGTATTGCCTGATAGGAAAGAGGGTACTAAGATTAAGTTTGTCAGAGAGGGAGAAAAGACCAGGATGCAAGCCATTTTAGGCAGGCAGGTTGTAGGGCAGCTAGGGGCGGGGCTAGGGGCAAGGCGAGATTGGCAAATGGCAGTGGATTTAGAGAAACAGCTTGTGATCCCCAGAGAGATAGTCAGCTCAAATTTAAGACCACACTTGGTGTTATGGTCAGAGTCAGAACGGATTGTGTATTTTGTGGAGCTCACAGTGCCATGGGAAGATGCAGTAGATGAAGCTTATGAAAGGAAGATGCTCAAGTATTCTGATCTGGCAGCTGAGGGGCAGCAGCGAGGTTGGAATGTACGATTGAAGCCTGTTGAGGTGGGTTGCAGAGGATCTGTAGGCAGATCAACATTAGCACTTCTTGGTGAATTAGGCATCCGTGGGCAGAGTTTAAAACAGGCAGTTAAGACTATGTCAGAAGCAGCCATGGGTGCTAGTGAATGGTTGTGGATGAGAAGGTAACTAACTAGCTAACTCGGGCACAAAGTAGTTACCGGTAGATAGCTTATCTGAGATAGCCTTGTGCAGGGATGCTGGAAGTAGGGGTGCTGAGGGGGCTGCAGCACCCCCTACTGGCAGGGGGCTGTAACTGCAAGGCTAAAAAGTTTACTAAGCAGCGGTTCCAGTGTTCACCACAATATTCAACCTCTCCCTAGCCCAGCCAGTGGTCCCCACATGCCTCAAGAGGTCCACCATTGTCCTTGTACCCAATGCTTCACCAACCTGCCTTAACGATTACCGGTAGCACTCACCTCAGTGGTCATGAAATGCAATCAAGTTTGCTGACTACACAGTGATGGTGGGCCTGATCACTAGTAATGATGAGAAGGCCTACCTGGAAGAGGTGGCAGACCAGTCACTGTGGTGTCAGCCCAACTACCTCTTCCTGAACGTTAGCAAAACCAAAGAGCTGATTGTGGACTTTGGGAGGAAACAGCAGAGGAGCTATACACCGCTGACTATTAATGGGACACTTGTGGAGAGGGTGAGCAGCTTTAGGTATCTGGGGTTTCACATCACAGAGGATTTGAAATGGACAATGCATACAGACACCCTGGTGAGGAAGGCGAGGCAGTGTCTGTACCACCGCAGACAACTGAGGAAATTCAGAGTCTCTCTGAGGATCCTAAAGACCTTCTACTCTGGTGCTGTAGAAAGCATCCTGACAGGTAACAATACTGCCTGCTATGGTAACAGCTCCTCTCAGGACCGTAGAGCTCTGCACAGGGTGGTGCGATTGGCTGAGCGTACTGTTGGAACTATGCTTCCCTCTCTACAGGACTTATTTGGAGTTAACTAGCTGAGGTTCAGGAGCAGGGCCATGCCTCCACTCCACCTCTTCCGGCCTTAAAGGAATAGTTCACCCAAAAATGAAAATTCAGTCATTATCTACTCACCCCCATGCCCGTAGAAAATCTGGTAATGTTTGTTAGTCCATACAACAGTCCCGGAGCTTCCCAGCTGAAGTATGTTTGGTCTCCAAAACAACTGATGTTGCTGGGGTCCTGTCTTCACAGCTCAAAATAACGGAAAATAACCATAAAATGAGATTTTAAATAGGTAAAAATACTGTTTTAAACCAATAACTTTGTATTTAATCATCAAATTCAATAAGTGAGCACCCATATTAATGTTTGATGTCATAATAATAATGAAAAATGCCATAATATGTGCCATTTTAACAATAAATGCTGCATGTATTACACTGTGCAGAATACATACAGAACAGAGACTAAAGTGGACATTAATATGGGTGCTCACTTATTGAACTGGACAATTAAATACAAAGTAATTGGTTTAAAACAGTATTTCTACCTATTTAAAATCTTGTGCTTTTATTTTGAACGCTTAACGGCCAAACCGGAAGTCTTGTTGCTGGTAATTGGAGCTACTCTTACTAGTTTCCAAGGCCAGGGTGGCGCAAACGTGACATATTTTCACAGCTAGAGTGGCGATTTCAGCTAAATAATGGTGTAAATGTTGGTCTTTTCAAGTCACTTTGGGATTGTTTGGCTTCAGGAGACTTGGATTATGCTGGAGGAGCATAATGGAGCATGGCGCCATTTTATGGTTATTTTCCGTTATTTTTTGAACTGTGAAGACAGGACCCCAGCAACTGGAAAGCTCCGGGACTGTTGTATGGACTAACAAACTTTACCTGATTTTCTACTGGCATGGGGGTGAGTAGATAATGACTGAATTTTCATTTTTGGGTGAACTATTCCTTTAACCTATGTATGCCTACATGCCCTGCACCCCTGTTTGTCCTCGTTCATCCGTGCCCCTCCCACCCTCCCTCTCTTCTCTCTCCCTCTTAGGGGAAAAACTCCTAATAATAGTTCATCCAAAAACCACACAGTGAAGTGCACTGTTTGGCTACCAAGGTTGAGTCAGGCACCGATATCACTAACACTCAGAAAAGGAGTTAACAGTAAATGTCACTACTTGTTCTACCAGTAGCTTACACAGTTAAATGAAGAGTGGCCATTTGCTGAACATGTACAAATAACATCGAAATGTGTCCATTCTCAGTCGGGGCCCCACCCGACCGAGAAAAATAAAAAAAATTGTCCTTCTCACCGCTCCAACAAAGCACAGTCTTTAGCATGGAAGTCCAACGTAACGGTACGGTCGCTGTAACGAGGAAGGTCAGAGCAGAGGACGCAGCCGGCGGACGGCGGCTGATGACTCCCTCCACGGAGAATGCCCACCCACACGACGCTCCGGGCCCTGGAACTGGCAGGACACACAAACAACAACGGAATCAACAACGGCCCTGATCTACTCGGGGCCCTCACACATATGCTACTGAGGTAGGCTATTTCAACTTTCCTCAATTCAGGAAATAGCGAACGCTGTACTTTTACCAGTCAGCACGCAGAGTTCCGCTCCCCGTCTCCGTCGTTCTGACAGTAGCCCTGTGATGCCTGGATTCCTGCTCCTCAGTCAGCCTCCATGCCACCACCAGAGCGGCAGTTTTAAACGTACAGCCAGCCAATGACAGCAGCATACTGGGAATCACGCTCCACTCATCCTGACGATTCAATCAGGAGGAATAAACATTAAGCCCCAACCCCCCCACGACTCAAGTCCATTCAAGAGGTATGTCCCTATAACAGGTAAGTCCATATTTAAAGTCTCTGCAGTCTTACATTCCAACATGTTCAGTACCAACCCGGTCCAAAATTGTTTACAACATTCCAGTGTACAGTTAAATAGCCCCACTGGTGACATTTCCCCCCCTGTTCGTTAACAGTGGTGGTCCCGACCACCCCTTCAATCTCGACACCTTTGCGGTAGCACACCAAAGTTGCTACGATGCTACCGCCTCACAGGGTCCTGTCACTCCTCGGGCAAGGGCCTGCCCTCCGGCTGGGGCTCTGGTTCTGCCTGGACTGGTTCAACTACCCGTTCTGGCTCAGCCACTGGGTCAGGAATGACGGGCTCTACACCGGACAGGGGGACCAACTGTGCTACGGGGGCACAAGGCAACAAAAATTTAGGGTTTTTAGGCTGAGGCAGGCAATAATGGAATGGCTTGTGTCTTTCTGTCATACCGTGCCCAGTCCCAGCCTTGCCTTTGCTTGGTGTGGGCCCGCACTCGGCCATAGGCTTCCACCAATGTCTGATGATGTGTGACTCATCCATCCAACGTTCTTCTCTCCTGTGGGGGGACAACATCTAAGCACAGATAAACAGGCAGTCCCTCCACTGCACCTGAGCCTCTGCACCTACAGTGCTCAGTAATGAAAGCAATGTTCTGTTGAAGCGTTCGCAGGCCCCATTGCCTTGTGGATGATACGGGGTAGTCTGGCTCTTCATACAGCCATAGAGTGCGCATAGCTGATGCATTACCTCAGACTCGAAAGCCCCTCCACGGTCGGTCAGGAAACGCTTTGGGCAACCAAAGGGCTGAATGAGGGAGGACCACAGGGCCTTAACAGTGGTCAGTTTGGTCCTTGGTGGGCACTGCCACCGCATACCTAGAAAACAGGTCGGTCATAACCAGGATATATGGTAGAGTGTCAGGTGGCCATCCTAATGACAAATAGTCCAGGGCCACAACCTCCTATGGGTAACTGGAAGTAATAGGTTGAAGGGGAGCTCTCACCTCTGGGCCGGCCTTACCTACTACGCACTCTGGGCATTCTGCTGTCCAGGACTTGATGTCCTTACCCATCCCCAGCCAGTGGAACCAACGACGTAAGATGCTCAGGACCTTTTCATTGCGGGCATGTCCGGATGCTCGGTGGTAATCCCTCCATATCCCCTGAGCACAGTGAGCTGGGACAACCAGCTGGAAGGCCTGTTGACCAGTGTCAGGTTCCTGGATGCAGCGTCCCAGGATTCCTCCACAGAGTTCCAGCCGATCCCACTCTCGCAACCACTTGCGCACCTGTGGAGACACAGACTGAGCTTACCTGAGCTATAGATAACCCCTCGCTCTTCAGTTGGCTGCCCTGGCTTAGTTCTGGGTCTTCCTGCTGGTGACTCTGCCAGGATTCTGGACTAGGCTCTTGGCCAGCTTGCAAAGCCTCCCCTCCCAATCATTCCTGCTCTGGAGGTGCTGCATGGATTGCTGTGACATTTGCCTCCCCCAGGAGCCGGGACAAGACTGAAATTTGGCAGCTGAGTTACCCACCTCTGCTCCACTGCCCCCAGCTTCGCTACACTCAGGTGTACCAGTGGGTTGTTTTCCGTAAACACAGTGAAGTCCGTTCCCCACAGGTAGTGCTTAAACTTCTCAGTGACTGTCCAGAATAGAGCCAGTAACTCCAATTTGAAGGAGCTATAGATTTGATCATTCCTTTCATTGGGGTTGAGGCTTCGGCTGGCATACACAATCACCCGATCCTTCCCCCCTTGCACCTGCAACAGCACTGCACCCCGTCCATCCAAGCTGGCATCTGTATACAACAGGAATGGCAGACTAAAATCAGCATAAGCTAGCACCGGCTCCTCAGATGCATGCTGGCACCACTGGATTGCTGTCGCTTTAACCCCTGCTATGCCCTGAAGAAGGCTGTTCAGGGGAGCTGCAACATGGGAAAAGGTGGGGATGAAGCGTTGACAACATCCCGCAAAGCCCAGGAAGGAGCAAATTTGGGTGACAGTTGTGGGGACAGGCCAGTCATGCACTGCTGCAGTCTTGTTGGGGTCCATCGCCACCCCCTTCTTGCTGACCACGTGCCCCAGGTACTTCACCTCCTTCCAAAGCAGGTGGCATTTCTGGGGCTGGAGTTTCAAGCCATGCTGATGTAATCTCTCGAACACTTGCTCCAGGTGTTGGAGATGGCTGTTGAAACAGGGAGAATACACAATGACATCATCCAAGTATATCCAAGTATAACAGTCCCCGATAACATTAATTCCCAATATGCCACATTCAGGGTTCAAGGCAGGAATCTTCAACCACCACCACTCCCTTTCCCATTACCTTCACCCCGTTGATCTCAAAGTCCAAGAGCGCATAACCAATATGGAATATGGAGTCCATTCGCTGCCTTCAGGGTGAGCCAGGGGATGTCTCCTTGGACTAACCCTTCTCCAAACTGCTGCTGAAACAGAGAATAACAGAACAGAGTGACTTGTGAACTGGTGTCTAATACACAAGGAATCTTTTTACCTCTTATAATGACTTCCACCTCCGGGTTGTCCCGATTAATGAGGGCTTGGTTGGGGATGTAGTCTGGGTCCCCTCCTCGACCGAGGAGACTAAGAATCCGAGGGTCCGGTGCGTCGTCTGGTCAGAATCGGCAGGTATGGTCTGCCTGCACACACTCCAAACAGATGGGCCGACCCTGGGGGTCCCACTGGAACTGACTCCCAGGTGCTCCAGGGGGTAGTCTACGGGGCCTTGGTTGAAATGTGGGCCCAGCTGACTGGATATTTGAGTCCGCATTTCTTCTGCGAGGGATTTCCCTAGTATTGACATCTGCTCTTTAAAGGAATAGTTCACCCAAAAATTATAATTCAGTCATTATCTACTCACTCCCATGCCAGTATACGGTGACCAGATGTCCCGGTTTGTCCGGGATTGTCCCGGTTTCAAGATGGGTGTCCCGAGTCCCAACAAATATCTGTAAAACACTAAAATGTCCCGGTTTTCAACATTCACTACCAAATTGTCCCGGTTTTCACCACAATTAAAATAATAATAATAGTATTATACTTGTTTTCAGCCCTTACATAGACGTTTATCATGTTCTGTCCCGCTCATTATTACCTAACCCAATCAAAAAACATAAACAATGCACCACGCGTCTGAATTCAACACTGATTTGTCTGTATGTGTGTTAATCAATCAATGTGTCGTTGTCAAGGCTGTTGCTAGCCTATGACGCTTGTGGCTCTGTCTGACAGAATCTGTCAGTACGCTAACGGTTAGCTGTCATGCCAAATAGAAAGTTGCTCTTTTCTAAAGACCTCCAGAAGGCTTAAATTACTCTTTTCTTCGTGAAGTAGCCGGCAACGAAAATGCTGCGTTCTGCATACACTGCAAGAGTACATTTTCGGTCGCGCACGGTGGAAATGCCGTCATAAAAGATCATATTAAGATGGCCAAACATAAGCGGTGGCTTAGCGGTGTTTTGTGTTTACTAGTGTTATTATACAGTTTTCAAATAAACTATGTTTTTTTGGATTTTTGGAGACAAAACATCATTTGGTTTGAAAATGTGGTCACCCTATGCCAGTAGAAAATCGTTTGTTAGTCCATACAACAGTCCTGGAGATCCCTGGAAGAAGTATATTGCAGCATTCTCCAAAACAACTGAAGTTGCCGGAGACCTGTCTTCAGACAGGTCACAAATAATGGAAAATAACCATAAAATGCTGAGGACATAAGGGAGGGAGAGGTGAGGAAGAAGAGAGAGAAGAAGAGAGAGAATGATGAAGATGGAGATGAAGAGGATGATGCAAAAAGCGAGGCAAGGGAACGAGGGAACGAGGGACATCGGTGTCTGCTGTAGAGAGAAAAAGAGATGAAGAGAGGCAGAGAGAGAGAGCAAGAGGGGGAGGGAAGAGAGAAATAAATAAGTTGTATGATACAGAGCTTTGGTCAGACAGCTGCCAGACGTCAGCAGCTTCTCCTCTCCTCCTCTCTCTCTGCTGATGGAGACCCTGGAAGGAGGTGAACTCTGCTTTCCACAGCTCCTCAACTCCTCCTGCAGGAAGCCGGTGCGTCTTCGCTTCGAGGCCACGCTCCTCTACATCCTGCTGTCCTCAGTCTCTCTGCTCACTGTGGCTCTCAACCTGCTGGTCATCATCTCCATCTCCCACTACAGGTGGTCAAAGATTTCTTCACATGCAATTCTTCATCAAACTGTCAGACTTGCTGAAAGAAATGGCTCCTGGACTAAAACAGAGGTTCCCAAACTGGGGTTCGGGGACCACCAGGGGTCCTTGAGAGGGTCGTAGGAAGCAGGAATAGATTAATTTCACTTTTATGACATTCCCCTGAAGTTAGAACAACAAGGGAATATATAAGTTAAAAACATAATGGTGACTGTTTTGATCTTAATTCATAATGATCCTGGTTTGATCACAGTTTGACTGCACCCACTTTTGTTATCGCCCCACCTAACAACAACCATTTTCTCAGAGGGGATTCTTTAGGACAAAATCCTCTCAAATGGGGTCTGCGGTCTATTGTGCATCTATTTTGGGGATCCTTCAATTTAAAAAGTTTGGGAACCCCTGGATGAAAACATAAGATACTGTCACATCTTGGAACCAAGTTGCTAAATAATGCTTTTGTATTCTTGTAAATGCTTCTGCTACTTATGGTGATAAAACCTACTACTGATACTACAAATATGAGTGAATGTTCTGCTCCTGTTTCTCCCCAGGCAGCTCCACACCCCGACCAACCTCCTCCTCCTCTCCCTCGCCGTCTCCGACTTCCTCATGGGCCTCCTGATGCCGGGCGAAATCATACTCACGGGCGGCTGCTGGTTCCTGGGCGACCTCATGTGTGTTTTGTACTATGCCGCCGTCTTCACCATCACCTCCGCCTCGGTGGGAAACATGCTGCTCATATCGGTCGACCGCTACGTGGCGATCTGCGACCCGCTGCGTTACTCGGCCAGACTCACCCGCGCCAGAGTCCAAATGTACGTTTGCCTGTGCTGGCTCTGCTCTGTTTTTTACAACTGTCTCCTCCTGAAGGACCAGCTGAGGTGGCCGGACAAGTACAGCTCCTGCCACGGAGAGTGTGTGGTCATCCTTGACCACATCGCAGGAGCCATCGACCTGGCCGTGACATTTATCGGCCCCGTTACTGTCATTGTAATTCTGTATGTGAGAGTGTTTGTGGTGGTGGTCTCTCAGGCTCGGGCCATGCGGGTCGCGCTCCGGGGTTCAGAGACTGTAACCGCTAAGAAATCGGAGAGGAAAGCGGCCAGGACTCTCGGCATTGTCGTAGCTGTGTTTCTAATATGTCTCTTTCCATATTACACTCCCTCCCTCACAGGCCAGGACACGGTGACCAGCGCTTCGGCTGCGGCCTTTGTCATCTGGCTTTTGCATTGTAACTCCTGTCTAAATCCTGTGATCTACACCTTTTTCTACCCCTGGTTTAGAAAAACTATTAAACTGATTGTTACACTTCAGATACTGCAGCCTGACTCCTGTAAGGCCAACATACTGTAGAGAGAGGAGAAGTCAACTAATTCAAAAAAGCAAAAGTCTGGACAAAAGTAAAAAGAAACCACGCTGCCGTTCTTTCGTTCTACTCTGTATGTGATTTGGAGAAATCAAACCTGTGTGTTTTCAGTTTCAGCCCTGCCTTATAATTTATGTACCTCCTATTCAGCTGTTGGTCAGAAAGGCTAATTTCTCTCTCTATTTAATTTTTGTATATATTTTCTTCCGTGTTGTTTCCATTCTCCGACAGTCACCAAAGCACTGTCAAATGTGTTTTTTAGGCAAGCATCCGGTTTTTATGTAAGCTGTGAATTCAACGCTGCATGTGTGTTTCAGATCAAGTGCAATGTCTTTACATTCCGAAACAAACTGCAAACATTAACAGTCAGTTTGTCGTCAGATTTAACTTCATTGTCTCTTAGATTTGAGTTTCAATAGAAACTTACAACATGGCAAATTAAATAATACTGACGAGATAGAAATGAACAATAAGTGTGTGTATATTACAAATCAGAAATGATGCAGTGTGGTGGATTACAATGCAGAATATTATAAAATTAATAGGATTTAATGTTACTGCCCATTAGGTTTTATAAGGAATAATTATTATGGAAACCTGTGTTGGACTGTAACGGCACACAAGAATAGAATAGATGTAAGATAAATTATAGCTGCTATCAGCAATGTTATGAGGAAATAAAGGAAGAAAAATAGGAGAAAATGAAATCTGTTAGGCAACATCCTTCTCTGCTCACTCATTTGCGTTTATCTTCTGTGTAATTTCATCAAAAAATATAATATTTTTTATCACAGATAACCTGGATAAAAATGATAAACTGATAAAGATTTTGTCTATTAGTAGAAATGTAGAAATTTGTATTGCCACAGTTCACAGAATCTCACTCAGCTGAGACATTCTGTGCCAGAACTGTTTTATTTTTCAATGATTTCTTTTTTTACTTTGAATGATGAATTGATAGAGAAGCCCTTGAAGATCAGATATTGGTGTAGATCGATAAAATCTGTTCAGCTATTCAAGAGCGTTTGGCTTTGGCATCATATGCAAATTATCCCACATTTGTCTAATGTAGTGAAAATGTTTATCAAAATTTCAGTTTTGCAGATAAAACTTTGAAAAAAACTTCACACACCATCCTGCAGGTTTTGTAATTTATTTTCATTGAGACGAGTCATGTTGGGCCCAAAAATAAAATGTCTGTGTACAGAACAATTTAGAGTTAAGCAATTAGAGTTTCACTCAAGTTTTAAAACCTTATATAACTTTTAAAGTTGAGCGTCTGCACATTATTAGTCGTTTTTTTGCTGCATTCAAGGACTGCTGGATTTTTGAGTTTGTCTTCAATAAAGACTTTTTGCTTGCACTCTGCCTCTGTGTGCTTCTACTTTCCTTGCTACTGGTCATTATTACAAAACGCCTACAATAAGACAATAAGTGCCTGGCTGCCTAATAAAAATAGAGCGAAAGATGGTGATGAAAACATGGATTCCAGCATCACAATGAAATTGAGGAACATTTTAAGTTATCTGGCTCTTTAGTAACATAAAATAAAATGTTCTTTGCTGAAAAACTTCTTGATGTTAAAAACAGAAGCAGTGTGAGAAGATCTGCAGCTTTCTGTTTTCACCACCAGATGGAGCCAGAGGAGTCTACACTATCCTCTCCTCTCCTCCTTCTTTCCTTTCCTCTCCTTTCCTTTCCTCCTCCCTCCTTCCTTCCTTCTTGTCCCCTTCCTCCCCCCTCCCTCTACGTCCTTCCTTCTCCTTTTCCCTTGTCTCCTCTCCTCCTCTCCTCTCCTCTCGTTTCCTCCTCCTTCTCTTTCTCCTCTTCCCTTCTCTCCTCTTCTCACTTCTCCTCTCCTTTCCTCTCTCCTCCTTCCTCCCTCCCTCCTTCCTCTTCTCCTCTCCTCTCCTCTTCTCCCCCCCCTCTCTCTCCTCTCTCTGGTGGAGTGATGGAAGGATAAAAGGAGGAGGAGCGAGGAGTCGGTGGAATGATAAACACTAGGAGCATCTCTCTCTCCTCTCTTCCTCCTCTCGCCCTCTGGAGGAGGAAACAGACTAAGAGGGATAATGAGTCTCTGGAGAGAGAGAGGGAGAGAGAGAGAGGGAGAGAGAGGTTCTCCCACACTAATTAAGACAATCAGGGTCCGATTAAATGGCTGTTACACACGCGCTCACACACACACACACACACACACACACACACACACACACACACACACACACACACACACACACACTGGTGGATCTGTGCCAAGTCCTGAGTCTGGTTAAAGAAAGTAAAAACGAAGAGGGAAAGACGGAGAAAATGAAAAGAGGAAGAGAGAGAGAAATTGAGGAAACGAGAGATGGAGCGAGAGACAAAGAAAGCAAGAGAGAGAGAGAGAGAGAAGATGAAGGTGACAGGAGGAAAGATAGAAGAATAGGGAGACAAAGATGAAGTGAAAGAAAACAAGAGAAGAGGGAAAAATAGAGGAAAAAATAAATATAAAATAAATATATATGAACAAAATATGAAAATATAATGAAAAATATATATTATAAATTTAAAAATAAATAAATAAATAAAAATTTAATTGATTAAAAATAATAAAATAAAATAAAAAATAGAGAAAGATAGAGAAACAGAGAGAGAGAAGAAGAGGAGAAGTTCTTCACTGGAATTATTTTACTCAAACCTGTATTGTTGTTGTTTTATAACACTGTTTTATGTTTTTATGTAACACTGACATTGTCATTCATGTCAATAAAGCATTTTGAATTCGAAATTGAGAGAGAGAGAGAGAGAGAGAGGAAGAGAAAGAAGGTAGAAAAGAGAGAGACTTTTCTGTTTTTATGTCTTCTAATGGAAAACACATTTCTGTCTCTCTCTCTCTCTCTCTCTCTCTCTCTCTCTCTCTCTCTCTCTCTCTCTGGCCACGCCCACATTCTAGAACACTGGTGCTCATCTTCCATTGTTAGCGCTGTTGCCAGGCAACACGGCACCGTCGTCATGGACAACCAGCCTCTCTCTCTCTCTCTCTCTCTCTCTGATAGCTACACCATTACTGAGATGACAAGCCCACACACACACACACACACACACACACACACACACACACACAGCTTCCATCTTATAGCTGCACTGGCAGAAATTTGACACACACACACACAAAACATATTGTTCATTTTCATGGTTGCTCTCTCTCTCACACACACACACACACACACACACACACGCGCGTACACACACACACACACACACACACACACATATAGCGCGCCCAGAGAGAGTATTGCATGATGCAATCACCTGACATCCACATTTTCTCAATCTCTCTCTCTCTTTCACAAACACACACACACACACACACACACACACAGACAAACACACACACTTCTACCTGTCTCTCTGTCTCTCTCTCTCTCTCTCTCCCCCCACACACACACACATGCATAGTAATCTTTGAAATGCTTTATTATAATTCAGCACATGAGGAGGTCACAGAGACAGAGACAGAATACAAACGCCTCTCACCGTCTTTCTTCCTGCTGTCGGGGGGGGGGGGGGGGGGGGGGGGGGTTGGGGGGGAGGGATGTTAGGGTGCGTTTGGTTCGTATCCCACGCCGAGGTGGGGGAACCGTTCCCTCCCAACGCTGTGAAAGAAAACTTCAAATAAAAAACAACGGCATTGCTTTTTTTTTCAACACGTCTGTGAGTGTCAGTTTGTAGTTTGGGATCAGAGAGACTTCTGTTGCTGTGTGTTGCTGTGGTTGTTTTCAGCGGCGGCCATGTTGGCTCCGTCACTGTAAACTGGAACCGAGCCTGTTTCTGCGTTCACGTCATACAGGAAACAGCAGCCTGGTCTTGCGATGTTCGGTGAAGTGAAGTGAGCACGATGCGTTCAAATGCAGGTAACAGCGAGAGAAATCTGTTAAGGATTAGGAGCGATGGGTCGATACTTTAAAGTCGAACGAATCAAACTGGTTCACCAACAGAACTGAATCTAAATTTCAAATCAGTTCGGCATGCGTGGTTGGACTGTGCTTCGTACAGATCAACATGATCTCATAAAAAGTCGTGAAATAAGCACAAACTCTGAAACGCAGATTTACCTGCTGTGGACACAATTTATGCGAGAATTACGTTCCTCCGCCATGAATTGGATTCTGCGACAAAAACATGAATTGGAGACGACATTTTCAGCTGCAGGTTTTTGACTTTTTTAACTTCTGAATTTGACTTTCCTTCGTACAAGCTGGGAATTGAACTCCGGTCTCCGATACGCCATCCCCCCCCCCCCCCCCCCCGACCACAACACCCTTACTTTCCACTGAGCTCCTTCAATGTGACACTACTTCCTGTTTATAGTCATGCGTCCTTCACGTTCGTGCTGGGAAAACAGAGTTTTAGGACTTTATGTGCCACTAACACGTAATTTGGTGTTAAAAAGTCGCGATCATTTCTCATTTGTGTGAGATCAGGATGGCACAGATCAGCATGAGCCAACACAAAGCAAGCGTTCAGGACAAAAGGACAGAAATCTTGACTTTAACTCCAAAACGGGTGCAATCAACCACAAACTCACAAATTCTCAATCTTCCCTCTTCATTCATTCGTTGTCGTCTTGACGTGACGCCCAGACGCAGCATTCCACTTCATGACGCAAGCGCAAATGTACGCTTTGTTCAGTTCGTCCTGCAGTTCAGAATCAAATGAACCGGCCCTGAAATCAATTCGTACAGCCAGAAAGAATCAAGTTTGTTAAAAGAATCGGTCTTCCCACCATGACTACAAACAGGATGTGGTTTGACACTGAAGTAGCACGGTGGAAAGTAAAGGTTCGGTCACGTCTGATTTCGCCCGAGTCATAAATTCCGACTCCCTACTTGGAAAAATGAAACACTACACAGCATTACTGTTTATAATCCTCAAAATACGCTTAACTTTGATGACCTTAAATCTATCAAAATTTTGTAAATGGTTAACATAGAAATTTGCACTTACTTGTTAATGTTCTATGCTAACTAGCTAGCTAGCGTTGCTAAATGTCATTGACATAACATCAGCTGTTTCATAGGGAACAGGATTTCACTTTGGACAAAGAAAATCTCGCAGGCGTCCATGTTTCTACTCTTTCCAAGCTGAACCCAATGTTGGAATTATGATCTACGGGATGGAAATTTCCGACTTACAACTTTGAATAAAACACAGCATAAGAAGAAATTAAGCTTAAAGATGTCACCTTACAGGATTTCTGGGTAATGAAGTCCTTCAAACTTCATTCAGTTATCTCTCACTACCACTTGGGGCCGCCAAAATGCTAAGTTGTCTAGTGCAGCTTTTACAAAGGAACGATTTCATTCCAAACGCTATTCTGGAAAATGTTTGCTACTCAAAATTCATCGTCAATATTTCAAAACGATAGATAATTCAATCCTCAAACACAGAGCTATTTGTAAGCAAAAGTCTTAAGATGACTCCTTAATTTAATAGTAACCCGTAATGTGCTTTACTTTCATGCCAGCATTCAAGAGTAGGTTTCAGGTGTTTTTCAAAAGGTGAATATGAAATTTTGAAATAAATCTCTTCATACGTTGATATGTTAAAAAGTAACACGTGTCGGTGTCGTCCCAAACTAGACTCACAGACGTGTTGAAAATTACCAGTGTGGAATGTTCTGTTCTGATCTGATCTGTTCAGTTCATTTCAGTTCATTTCAGTTCATTTCAGTTCATTTCAGTTCAGTTCAGTTCAGTTCAGTTCAGTTCAGTTTGGTTAGTTCCTCTGAGTTCTACAGTTCAGAACCTCAGAACTTCCCAGAGGATTCCGGAAGGCTCCAAAGGTTCCATGTTCCGTTGCCGCACTGAGAGACCGCAGACGGGTTCTCACGTTCTGTAACACTGTTGTTTCCATAGTTACCAATGTTGGCACAAGCTGCATTTACCAAGGACCAAGAGTCTGGTTCTTAACTCTCTTTGCGGTAATGGTTCGACCGATATGGATCTTTGAAGTCTGAAACCGATATTGATATTTTTGGGATTGAAGCTGCCAATTTTTTTTTGCCAATATTCAATATCTTTAAATTTGACCAATTTCACACCAAAACAATTCCCCAAGTATTCATTCATTACCCCAAGAATGTTATTTTTGGCAGAGTGGAAAAGCCTCTGAACACTGTGACACTAAAGCTGCGTTCACACGCATCATGTTCTGCTCAGTTTGTTTCCTCCTTCAGTTCAGTTGGTTTGTCCAGGTGAGAACAATGACCTTTGAACCCTGGTGGCACCAAATAACGGCACCGAGAGTCTCAGTCCTAGCAAGAGAACTGCGGTGCAATTCGTTAATCCAACCAACTACAGGAAACCGCCACAAAACACAAGGGATTATGGGTAAAAGGAGACGGATGCGGTTCCTCGTGCTTGGAAAGCCTAGCAGAGCAAAATGAAGTCTGGACTGATGCTCACATTCAGCTGTTTCTTCATGTGTTCTTAACTGGTATGAACACCACAGAAGAAGAGACAGACAAGTCCATCATGTTAGATAAAGTTACAGGAACTGGAATCAGATTTTTGTGACTCTCTAAACTGGCAGGGTGACAGGTTACCAAAACTCTGTCCAATAAAGGAGCTTCTTGTGAGTCATGTGACTTTTGTTTACAAGCCCTGTTTGGCTTGTAATTGGTCAGTGTGAACCTCAACGGACCAAATACAAAAAAAAGTAAACTCCACTGTGGTTTGGACCAAAGAAAACCAACTGGAGATGAGATCGAACACTAAAACACTCCGTTGAAACCCAGACTAATGAAATTGTTTTAGGTGGGTTTGCAGCTTCTTAAAACAGAGACACCCCAAAGACACCCCGGAAGAGTGAGAGAGAAAGAGAGGAACTTCTATAATATCAACATGGACGAGACTGACTGGCCAATATTCAAGGTTGAATCAAAGGCCAATATCGGTCTAACCGCAGTCCAGATCTGGTCTCCTCCTGGCTGTCTAAACAGGTTAAACCAGATTCTGGACCATAAAGAGAGTTAAGAAAGCAGGTGGTTTTGTGTGAATACAGCCCAGTAAAAGTCGACCGGTGTGCCTTTTAAGTTCTTGAGGAGGTAGACAGAAGAGACAGAGAACAGTGATGTGGTAATTGTAGTCCTATTGTGGTGAAGTTGCAGTCCTTAACTGTCCTGGATCGCTTCCTGGTGAGGTCAGTTTGTACTCCTATCGCGGTGAAGTTGTAGTTCTTTAATGTCCTGGGTCATTTTCCCTTTGAGGTGAAATTGTCGTCCTGTTTTGGTGAATCTGTAGTTCTCAAACTGTCCTTGGTCAGACTGTAGTCCTTCTGAGGCGACAGCAGCATTTTATTGTAGTCCAGGTGAAGCCTGAGTCTTCCTGGTTTGGTTAGGATGTTGTTTGCGGTTTGCTAGGAGGAGGAAGAAGAAGGAGAGGAAGGAGGAGACAGTTTGATCACAGCTGGCGAGGATTGTGGGGTACGACACATGCTCAGTGGGTGCGCTCGTTTAAGGGCTCCCGGTCAGGTGGTGACGTACCGACCAGGCGGATTCTGCAGTCGTTTCACACCCGGCTGCCGACCTGAATCAGCAGCAAAAACCATCCAAACAACAAAACAGTAAATCTCAATCTGATCCACTTAACTGGCCACAAGTTAAAGGATACGTTTGGTGATTTTTGACCTATAGATAATGAGTCTATATATAATGAAACAGCGAGCTCTGTTGCCTCTTGCTGCTAACAATGAGTCCAAACGGGGTTTGTCAAAAAATCTCCTAGACTTAAATTAAAATTAGGTCTGATTTCATGACACAATGACGCCATTATGCCAATATTGTCTGTGGGTCCAAGTATTATAGGTGTGTAAGAGACAAATTATATATAAGTCCAAAATCTGCAAACTTATCGTTTAATGAATTTAATGGCTGAATGTATCTAAAGAAACATTCAGTCAAATGTCCATGTACATTTCCTGATCTGTTGACTTGTTAAGATGCGTTTGTTTTCCAAAGAGCTCGTAAGAAAGCCCTGTGGATATTAACCACCGATGTTGCTGTTTTTTTAGGGTGCATACCTTGTAAATTAGGCCTGAATTCTTACCGTGGCTGGGTGTGTATTGGAGAGCCGTACCTGGACGTTATGTAAAGCTCTACAATGACATAAGTTACAAAATTTAGTACACAATCTATCATCGTGATCGGAAAAAACTAGGAAAATAAGGCTCGGGTTGAAAATAAGTGGAATTATCCTTTAAATGAGTGCACCCAGTGTGAACAGGAGAGCACTTGAGTATATAGTGACGTGTGGGTGGGATTTCACCGATCCGAGCTGATCATTCTTAATGCACTCTTTTCAAGATGCACATTTTCTGGACGGGGAAGGGAATAAGTAACGCTCTCCTCTCCCTCTACAATTACCTGAGTAAAAGAACATGTCTGAAAACTGAAACTGTAATTCACACAATGATGGAGCCTCCAGTCTGTGTATTTTTCATAGCTTGGATATTAGATTTTGAAAATACTGTTCAGCTCAGTTTCAGATGGTAAATACTACTATTACTTGGGAACTTGGGACTCTGATTTCTCCAAGTTCCTGAATTCTGACGTCAACAACAAGGAAATATCTGAAGTTAGGAGTAGGGAATGATAGATTAATGTCAAATAAAACCAGCAAAATGAAGGATTTTTTTTTTGAAGTCATTTTGTGATCACAGCTCTTAAATACTGGTTGGATGTTTGGTTTGTCGTCGACATTACAGTGTTTGCTTTGCTGTAAAACGCGAAGTTATGTGTGTTATGAGTGAAAATGCTGATTAGCAACCAAAGTCTACAGAAAACTACAATCATGCCGTCTTAACGGATCCAATCCAGTTTGAGTCCAAGACATTGCTTCGAGTTGTCGATTATTCCCCATGTGACATGAATAATTGAAAGGGAATTGACCTCAGACTCATGATGCATTTGGGTGTTTCTCAGAAACTGGGCAAACTTCCTCACTATTGGTTGCTTGCAACGATGCTGATCGAGGAATTGAAGCTTATTCTACTGTTGACCTCGTTGGAAGTCACTCTGGAAAAGCGTCAGCTCAA